>NC_059201.1:33030716-33195716 GCF_020615455.1 Coregonus clupeaformis | reverse complement strand
TGACATGGGCTACATTACATGTAAATCCTCTAGTGATTCACCTCTTAGTGAACCCTTTTGAGAGTGATTCTTCACCTGACCTAAAGAAAGAGGTGTTTATGACTAGGTAAGGCATGTCCTGTCAAAGGCCCTAAAGCACTCTATCTCTATACCCTCCCCTTTAATCACTGTATCACTCAGTCTCATAAACTCCATGAGGGTGTGTGTGTGTGTGTGTGTGTGTGTGTGTGTGTGTGTGTGTGTGTGTGTGTGTGTGTGTGTGTGTGTGCTCGCACAAACGTCCTTCCTGTTTCTAATTTTTTTAACTTAATCAGCAAAAATAAAAGCTGTTGTAAGCTGGCTCACATTAAAGAGGTGATTATTGGTAATAAATACTTTTTATTCATACTTATTACAGAGGCAGTTTTCTTGTGCGGTTAATGAGAGTAATTTGATTTGCTTGAGAGATTACAGTCCCAATAATTAATGCGGCAATCCCATTCCAAGACAGAGCGAGATCTAAGATTCTTCACAGGTCGTGTGCTGCTAGATGCACCGCTCTCACATACTGTAGCAGCTAATGGAGGTGAACAGCAGTCTGTCATTTCCCGCCTGGCCCCCCATTCTAAATCCCACATGCCCTTGGTTCTTGCAGTGCTTGTTGTTTGGGCTATTACTGTTTGTAGCTATGCCTGCATTTCACTTTGGGTTTGTTTCATTATCACCACGCTGTATATGTATGTTTCTCATTTTTAGGGGAGGACAGAACAAGTAAAATAGAATAATGGTAATGATTTATTATTGACTAATGCTAGATCATAATCTAGATAGATTCATCACCTAATTGCGTTCATTTCAAATTCATTCAAGTTCAATCAGGACATACACTGAGTGTACAAAACATTAGGAACACCTCCTCTTTCATGACAGAATGGAAAGCCGGAATGGCGCCGGATTAGATGGCTGCCGTTTTACGGGCTACTAACCAATTGTGCTATTGTGTATGTTTTTTGCGCATTATTTGTAACTTATTTTGTACATAATGTTTCTGCCACCGTCTCTTATGACCGAAAAGAGCTTCTGGATATCAGGACAGCGATAACTCACCTCGTACTGGACCAAGATTTTTTCTTTAACGAGTCGGACGCGAAGGATTTACTTCAGATACCCGATAAGGCCCAAAACCCCGTCATACGCAGGAGAAAGAGATGGAGATATCGGGGACATAGGTCGTGGTGCCTTATAAGTATCCGATGGCGAGTGGGTAATCTGCCTCTACCATCAGTCCTATTAGCCAACGTACAATCATTGGATAACAAAATAGACAAGCTACGATCACGAATATCCTACCAACGGGACATTAAAAACTATATTATCTTATGTTTCACAGAGTCGTGGCTGAACGACGACATACAGCTGGCGGTCTGTGTATATTTGTAAACAACAGCTGGTGCACAAAATCTAATATTAAAGAAGTCTCTAGGTTTTGCTCGCCTGAGGTAGAGTATCTCATGATAAGCCAAGAGAGTTTTCATCTATATTTTTCGTAGCTGTCTATTTACCAACACAAACCGATGCTGGCACTAAGACCGCACGCAATGAGCTGTATAAGTTCATAAGCAAACAGGAAAACACTCATCCAGAGGCGGCGCTCCTAGTCGCTGGGGACTTTAATGCAGGGAAACTTACATCCGTTTTACCTCATTTCTACCAGCATGTTAAATGTGCAACCAGAGGAAAAAAAACTCTAGACCACCTTTACTCCACACACAGAGACGCATACAAAGCTCTCCCTCGCCCTCGCCCTCCATTTGGCAAATCTGACCATAATTTTTCCTGATTCCTGCTTACAAGCAAAAACTAAAGCAAGAAGCACCAGTGACACGGTCAATAAAGAAGTGGTCAGATGACGCAGTTGCTAAGCTACAGGACTGTTTTGCTAGCACAGACTGGAATATGTTCCGGGATTCTTCCAATGGCATTGAGGAGTACAGCACATCAGTCACTGGCTTCATCAATAAGTGCATCGATGACGTCGTCCCTACAGTGACCATACGTACATACCCCAACCAGAAGCCATGGATTACAGGCAACATCCACACTGAGCTAAAGGGTAGAGCTGCCGCTTTCAAGGAGCGGGACTCTAACCCGGAATAGCTTCTTAACAGCTTCTACCCCCATAGAAATCACGCTATGCCCTCCAATGTACCATCAAACAGGCAAAGCGTCAATACAAGACTAAGATGGAATCGTACTACACCGGCTCCGACGCTCGTCGGATTTGGCAGGGCTTGCAAACTATTACAGACTACAAAGGGAAGCACAGCCGCGAGCTAACCAGTGACACAAGGCTACCAGACAAGCTAAATTACTTCTATGCTCGCTTCGATGCAAGCAACACTGAAGCATGCATGAGAGCATCAGCTGTTCCAGATGACTGTGTGATCACGCTCTCCGTAGCCGATGTGAGTAAGACCTTTAAACAGGTCAACATTCACAAGGCCGCAGGGCCAGACGGATTACCAGGACGTGTACTCCGAGCATGCGCTGACCAACTGGCAAGTGTCTTCACTGATATTTTCAACCTGTCCCTGGCTGAGTCTGTAATACCAACATGCTTCATGCAGACCACCATAGTCCCTGTGCCCAAGAACACTAACGTAACCTGCCTAAATGACTACAGACCCGTATCACTCACGTCTGTAGCCATGAAGTGCTCTGAAAGGCTGGTCATGGCTCACATCAACACCATTATCCCAGAAACCCTAGACCCACTCCAATTTGCATACCGCACCAACAGATCCACAGATGATGCAATCTCTATTGCACTCCACACTGCCCTTTCCCACCTGGACAAAAGGAACTACGTGAGAATGCTATTCATTGACTACAGCTCAGCGTTCAACACCATAGTGCCCTCAAAGCTCATCACTAAGCTAAGGACCCTGGGACTAAACGCCTCCCTCTGCAACTGGATCCTGGACTTTCTGACGGGCCGCGCCCAGGTGGTAAGGGTAGGTAACAACACATCTGCCACGCTGATCCTCAACACAGGGGCCCCTCAGTGGTGCGTGCTCAGTCCCCTCCTGTACTCCCTGTTCACCCATGACTGCATGGCCAGGCATGACTCCAACACCATCATTAAGTTTGCCGACGACACGACAGTGGTAGGCCTGATCACCGACAACAATGAGACAGCCTATAGGGAGGCGGTCAGAGACCTGGCTGTGTGGTGCCAGGATAACAACCTCTCCCTCAACGTGATCAAGACAAATGAGATGATTGTGGACTACAGGAAATGGAGGACCGAGCACGCCCCCATTCTCATCGACGGGGCTGTAGTGGAGCAGGTTGAGAGCTTCAAGTTCCTTGGTGTCCACATCACCAACAAACTATCATGGTCCAAACACACCAAGACAGTCGTGAAGAGGGCACGACAAAGCCTATTCCCCCTCAGGAGACTGAAAAGATTTGGCATGGGTCCTCAGATCCTCAAAAAGTTATACAGCTGCACCATCGAGAGCATCCTGACTGGTTGCATCACTGCCTGGTATGGCAACTGCTCAGCCTTCGACCGCAAGGCACTACAGAGGGTAGTGCATACGGCCCAGTACATCACTGGGGCCAAGCTTCCTGCCATCCAGGACATCTATACCAGGCGGTGTCAGAGGAAGGCCCTAAAAATTGTCAAAGACTCCAGCCACCGTAGTCATAGACTGTTCTCTCTGCTACCGCACGGCAAGCGGTACCGGAGCGCCAAGTCTAGGTCCAAAAGGCTTCTTAACAGCTTCTACCCCCAAGCCATAAGACCCCTGAACAGCTAATCATGGCTACCTAGACTATTTGCATTGCAACCCCCTCTTTTACGCTGCTGCTACTCTCTGTTTATTATCTATGCATAGTCACTTTAACTCTACCTACATGTACATATTACCTCAATTACCTCGACTAACCGGTGCCCCCGCACATTGACTCTGTACCGGTACCCCTTGTATATAGACTCAATACTTATTTTACTGCTGCTCTTTAATTATTGTTATTATTTATTTTATTCATTTTTTTTACTTATCTATTTTTTACTTAACACTTATTTTTCTTACAATTGCATTGTTGGTTAAGGGCTTGTAAGTAAGCATTTCACTGTAAGGTCTACACATGTTGTATTCGGCGCATGTGACAAATATAATTTGATTTGATTTGACGTAGACTGACCAGGTGAATCCAGGTGAAAGCTATGATCCCTTATTGATGTCACTTGTTAAATCCACTTCAATCAGTGTAGATGAAGGGGAGGAGATAGTTTAAAGAAGGATTTTTAAGCCTTGAGACAACTGAGACATGGATTGAGTATGTGTACCATTCAGAGGGTGAATGAGCAAGACAAAAGATTTAAGTGCCTTTGAACGGTGTATGGTAGTATTTGCCAGGCGCACCGGTTTGAGTGTGTCAAGAACTGCAATGCTGCTGGGTTTTTCACATTCAACACTTTCCTGTGTGTATCAAGAATCGTCCACCACCCAAAGGACATCCAGCCAACTTGACACTACTATGGAAGCCCTTTAAGCATGGCAGATAACTTAATTTCCCTCGTGATCATCTTCTCCTGCAACGTTTATTGAAGCCTGCAGCTCAGGAGGTGTCTGTTCAGAGTCACCACGCTGTGCTGCATCTTGCATGCTAATTACTACAGGATGTTATGTTACTGTGCTTACTTACACTTACAGGACCTCCTATGACTTGTTGTTACTTCACTCACACTTGTCCATGCCAATGTGACTTGTGAGAGTTTGAGTAATGCCCAGTGTCCATGTTAAAGCCAATTAAATGGAAAGAGTATGACTGCCCTCTTGTCTTTGCATCCTTTCATCAGAACACTACTATGCATCATGTCAGTCCAAGCTGACTGGTGATCTGTCCAGACTCAGCCAGGAGATCACTATAGTTTATGGCCAAAGCAATCTGATTTTTTTCCTCTTCCTTTATTCCTGTCTGTCTGGGATCATATTACCCGTCTTGGAATGACTTCAACAGAGACAGTGCTATTCCCAGGGAGCTGCCTCTCCACTGCAACTCAATCCACAGCCATGGCCAATTGGGCTCACTGTGATTTATAGAAATATTATCCCGTAGAGAAACTCTCACTCCAACCACACTGGGATTCCTCCACTGGCACCTCATAGACCTCATACAGGGGGTTACGTGCTTTAGGTCCCAGGTCAAGACAAGGGAAATCAATGGCAGATGATGTACATATACAGGTGTAGGATCTTAATTTGACCTAAATAATCCTGCAGCAACAGGATTTGAACTTTTATCCATAATGTTGATTGAACGGAGGTTAGGCTATTAGCTAGCCAAAAGTAGGCTACATGAAAAGTGTAATACTGTTAATATAACTGTGTGTTATGGTTTTCAGTGAATTTATGCGGTCCAGGAACATTATCTGCAACAAAAGAGTGATCAAATTAATATCCTACATCTGTAGCTTGGGATCAGTGGAGCTATGATATAAGCAATTGTTTTAATGTTTAGTATACCACAAATATTAAGTGTAACCAAAATGCAGTAGCAACCAAGGAAGCACTGCTTTGTAGCGGGGTGTTGTGTGTGTAATGTGTAGGCTGCCTGTATTCATCTATATTCAGTGCAACTCAAACAGAGATTTAGGGCTTTGCTGAAAGTAACTTGAGAGTTTGCTGCTGTATTGATGAAGTTGAGTAATGTGGATGAGAGGAAAAACAACGAGGCATTCCCATTCTAAACACTACGCGTCAACGCTGGATAAATCTCCCCAGAATCCACGCCTCACGCTGCGTTTTAGAATCATCCTTTCCCATGCATGACTCTCCCAAACACTACCTGATGCAACTCTGCAGACAAAAATGCAATAACAAACGAAACAAGGAGGTTTTTCCAAGCACCCGTCTAAATAGTTTGCATGCCCAGGACAGTTTCTGTGTTTTATCGACTTGACGTAAATTACAGCAGAATGCAGTGGTGGGCATCCCCAGGCGTTGGTGTTGGCTAGGTAAAAGTAAAGGCAGCGGGACAGAGAAGGGTATAGACTGAGATCTGCCTTGCATTGTTCACAGCTCTTTCTTTTTTTCTATTCTTTCTATTTTTCTATTTTTCTTCTCCTCCTCACTCAATCTCCCTCTCTCTATTTTCCTCCTCTCTCTTTTCCCTCTCTCTGTTTTTCCTCTCTCTCTTTTTCCTCTCTTTCTGCCATCGAAATGGAACCAAAGCATTGACTGCGCCCCAACTGATTTGCCTCTGTGTGACCTCCCTTTAGTGGTGCCATTCACGGGCGGTGCAGGAGCAGAATGCAGGGAGAGAGAGTGACGCGCTCTGAAAGACTTCGCTAGTGAAGTGGATTAAATCAGCATCAGGCTAGTGGAGCTGATTACCCTGAATATGAAAATGCAGTATCTTAATGGTACATATTTTCATGAGGCAGCCCAGTTGCCTTTCATTTTGCGGCTCATATGTCTATTCTTATGAGTCATTTACTTCTTTAATTACCTTTAGCAGCAGATGCACAATGGTGTATTAATGTGAATGATTTTTACGGCCACTTTATCATACAGTGCCTGGGAAGTTGAAAGGCGTAATTGAGGTGGAAGAGCGACTCATGAGGGAAACAATATTTAGTTGACAGCTTCCCTTGTAGTCGGGAGGGTGTTTATGAGTTTACACCACACTAAAGCAGTAATAAACACACTATTCATTTAATAACTGCTGAATAGCGGGGACAGAAATGCCTTCACGGAGGGGAGATTTGCATTATGTTATTGAATCATGATAGGAAGTTGTTGTCCCATAATCAGAAAGAACCATATGTGTGTGCATGCTTGTGTGTGTGTTTGTCCTGCCTGTGTGAAGACAGTGTGTTCATATTTTCTTACAATCGTCTTATTTTGTGTAGGTTTTGGCCCTGTTATTTTGATCCTAAATGACACTTGAATGTGTGTGTGTGTGTGCGTGTGTGTGTGTGTGTGTGTGTGTGTGTGTGTGTGTGTGTGTGTGTGTGTGTTGTGTTGTGTCTACAGTATGTGTGATTTTCTTTATATGTATTTTTTGATCCAGACCTCTTTGAATAGGGGCCTTCTTTTTGCCATCTGTTGTGAAGCTGCTAGCTAAGAAAGGCTGGAGAATCCAAACAAACGGGCGGCACACAGCAAACGGAACCTGTCAGGCCTGCATAGCTGAGCTGACCTCCCAGTCCGCCTGTACCAGGCTCAGAGTAGATCCCGGGCCCAGACGGGGCCCGCCTGTTGGGGTGCTGTTTACTCTCTGCCCTGCTCTGCGCCTGCTCCATGCTCCCTCCCCTCTCTACCCTCCCTCTTTCTCTCTCCCTCCTCCTTTCCCTCCCTTCACTCCTTGCCCTCCATCATTAGTCCCGCTCCACAGCACCCTCTTCCATCCACACTCATGTTTAATAACTTTACTTTCTACCCTGTTTTTCTTTCACTCCATTTTCCCCCTAAAAACATTTGTCAAGCCATTGCATTACCTGTTATGGGGGGAACAAAACAAAATTGGATTTTTATTGAAGTCAGCTTGCATCTTATATAATTGCATGCTGTGCTTTATATTGTTTAAACATGGCAATTTGAAATGTTTAGTGTTGTCATAAATATTAATAGATTAGTTGAAAAGTGCAGCAAAGGAAAGGAATATAATGGTTTGAAGTTGGTACAAAACGTTGATTTATTTATGTATTCTACATGAATTAGTTTGGAAATCTATACATGGGTTAGAGAGAGTGTTTCAGAGGGCCTGTAATGCATGAGGTTTGAACATGGGTGCCTGTTTTCCATGTGGAGAGGCATTTTGGAAATGGCATTAATTATATACTTACTGGGAATCCAGCCCTGCCTACTTTGCATTGCAGATAAACGGCTTTTGTACAAAAAAAAGTATATAACTCAATTAATATAAATTGACACGATTCCTCCCGCTGCTTATCTGCTCACATGTTTAAGAATTCCCCCAAATCATATACATTTCAATAAAAATGACACTTATTGTAAGTGAATTCCATTACTATATGTTTGCACACTCAATGCCCCCCTGACCCCACGTCATCCTACTTGTACTATTCTAAAATAAATTGTGTCAGTAACTCTCCCAGTTTCAATAAATTCCCCACCAGTCTTACAATAGCCTGCGTAATTTACAAAAATGGAAGGAACAGCGTTCCTATCCGTAGGAGGGAGTTAGCCTACTGTACTTTGAACACGCCAGGAGGATCCAGAGAGAAGGGAGCTTTTTGCACAGGGCTGCAGCTGAGGTGCAAAAGGCCCTTTGTTTGGATGAAACATTGCAGGGGTAGAGCCAGGGCCATAAATGTCAGGTGAGTTGAGATGTGTGCTCTTTCACTCAGAAAGTGAAGCAGATGACCTTGACATTTAGGCCATCACCAGGCAAACCCACTGAGGCCTGAGAAGGGGGAGAAATGTCTGTGTCTGCTGAGCAGGACTACATTAAGAACTAACCTATTAGCTGTGTTTTTGCTGGCCGTCTGAGAACCTTGGTCTCCTGTCTAATGAACTCCAGCCACTGGGTAAACAGCTAACACTGGACCCCGCTCTCCTCTTTTCCTCTCAGCTTTCCTCCACTCCTCTCTCTACCCTTTTTTCTCTCTCTCCAGTCTCCACAATGGCCACAGGGATCCGATTACACCTGCGCGCACGTCTTCTAGCAATTAGGGGCAATTTGTTTGAAACCATTTCACATTCAAGGTCTACCCTGGCTTTGGGGTTGGAGGACACTGGTGAGTCAGAGGAAATAAAGAGGGCTCTCTCCTGATGGGCCTGAACAAACACACTAGACCAGACCCACTTTTCGCTTCTCACCGCCCCTCTTCCAGTGGAGCCACCCTGAATGGAGCCCTCTCACTTTTCACACAACCACTCTCTTTGACCTGGCTCACATTTTTCTATGATTTGTCTGTCAGTTTGAACTGGAGGATGAGTGTTGTTGGTCTCCATTCTGAGTAACTTAGCCTGCCGCTAGACATATCTCTCTATAACCAGTGCATTAGAATTCCTCTACAGTTGGACTCAAGTTGTTTGTATTTTTTGTTTACTCAAGGTCAACAGATGTAGAGAGATAAAGAAGTGCCTTTGGTCATGTCCAAAATGTGCGTACCATTGCAACGTAGTAAAAAGTTTAGGGCTGAATCAAAGCAAAGACTTGTGGTAATTCTCTGAGAAGGGATTTGTATGGCACCCAGAGCTGGCTTTAACAGCAGGAAACCCAAAGCCTGTAAATAATCCACATGTGCAGACTGCATATAAAGACATCCAGTACTTAGCCATTCCCTTATCGCTGCTAGATAGCCCTGGGACATGAGAGCTGCTCCTGCCTTTTCAGAGGCTCTATTCACTAATATGGTGTGAAAGTAGATGCAGAAATAAGGCAGCCGTTGTTTATTAAAGCAGGCCCGTTAACACAGGGGAAGGTGTGAACTTTGAACACATTTGAAAGAGAATGTGCAAATGACAAGGATACCAAATTGCATCGTCTTTGTTGGCGATAAGACCTTGTCAGATCCTGGAGGGTGTTTTCCTTATCAGATCCTGGAGGGTGTGTGTGTGTGTGTGTGTGTGTGTGTGTGTTTATTTTGTTCCTTATACTGTACAGCTACAGCTTAGCCTGTAGTACAAACAACCATAGCAGCACATTCCAACAAAGCTTCTCCAGTTGCACCTGTACATATACAGGTTCTGCACATACAAATATCTGAATCCAATTGGCAATCGTCATGTTACACATGAGATGTTTTGCCAGTTAGAAATATACACTGTTCAATCTACTGGTCCTGTACATTAGAATAAGTCAAACTTTGATAAGTGTAATTCTGTGTAAAACCCTAGTTAATTCTAAAAACATACAGTATTTCCCCCCTTAGCTTTACAGCTGCTTCGCCCTATAGCAAGGCTGGCTCCTGTTCCCTTTGCATCCTAGTTATCTGTTACAATTATCTGTCTTTGAACAGTATCTGATCAGTTCCACCTAATATGTCTCTTGATTTGTGCAATTGTAGTGGCCAGATAACATACTGTTCTCCTCATTTCTCTGCTCTAGACGCTCCGGCCTGTCATCCGCTGGCAGTTTATCGCGTCTGGAGCTGCTTTTAGGCTTGTACGTCTATCAAGCCCCGGTACCTTTGAATGTGAGATCAAAAGGAGATGAATTCCAGGGAAAGAGGGGAGAGAGAGAAGAGAGAAGAGAGAGAGAAGAGAGGCCTTGTGTGAAGAGAAGAGTGGGTGCTGTGTAAACATCACAGTGACAGCTCACAATGGGTTATTTTAGCACAGCATCAGGCCTCTCCAAGGCAGCCAGCTACAGTCGCCTTGTTAAACAACAAATCATTCGTCAGCCTCTAGCCGGCCTCACCTCGAAACACTCTACATACGTTCCCCAGCTAGGCCTTTTTATATCGTTATTTTGACTCATCCTGTGTCTTTCGCTTTTAAAACTATTTTATAAAGTAATTGGGGAAAACAGTGCCCAAACAGTATGACTAATACTGTAAGTGATTATTTTCTGACAGTTTTCCACTTTATCGAATATGAAAGTCTTAATGACCTTAGTTTCTGTTTGATGATCAACGTGATATCAACGTGGATGATCTTACAATACACAGTGTTGCATTGCAGCGTCACAGTTACCGTATTTATGCTGATTGATGATGCAGTAGGTGTTGTGGCAGATTTTTTTATGTTAATGATTTCCAGAATTCTATGTCTTTACCCATTAGTATCTAAAAACTCCCATCATGTCTTGTTGACTCGAGTATCTTTTTTTTTTTTTTTTTATACAGTTACCGTATTTATGCTGATTGATGATGCAGTAGGTGTTGTGGCAGATTTTTTTCTGTTAATGATTTCCAGAATTCTATGTCTTTACCCATTAGTATCTAAAAACTCCCATCATGTCTTGTTGACTCGAGTATCTTTTTTTTTTTTTTTTATACAGTTACCGTATTTATGCTGATTGATGATGCAGTAGGTGTTGTGGCAGATTTTTTTATGTTAATGATTTCCAGAATTCTATGTCTTTACCCATTAGTATCAAACCTAAGGATAAGGATTACTAGGGGGGAGGAATGGCAGGATGTGCCAGTTGAACAGGGTGGGGGAACAACTAATCGAGTCGCTAAATGACTAAAATGTAAAAACTCCCATCATGTCTTGTTGACTCGAGTATCTATTTTATTTTTATTTTTATTTTCATTATTATAATTTTTTGTCATTATTATTTTATATTTTTTCTTCTCAATGTTTATTTTCTATGCAAATTCTTAAGGCAAACAACAAATATCAAATGGGTGGGGGGAAAAAGGGAAACTGATGCATCGTTCGGCAACATTTCTTCCATTTCATGCATCTCCAACCTCAAACATGACTTCTTATCAACATGATGGATAGCCAAACAATAAAATCCACATCTTGTCAGTTGAAGTCCTTAGCCTAGGCATTGTCAGGTTTGTCCGAAGGTGGGCCACAGGGCTGCAGCATCTTCTCCATGAGATTGAAGCGCACACGGGCTTTGCTCTCGTTCTCAGCAACAGAGAAGTAATTCAGCAGGTCAAAGTGGCCCATATATGAACAGTATGAGTCCCGATGTTGGTTCACCAACCATTCCCACTTGCTGGTGTCCGCATGGCCTGTTCCAATGTATTTAGATTGAAGATGCTCCAACTGGCTGTGAATGTTGTAGCGGTCTGTCATCTTCAGGCAAATGTTAAAAATCAAAACCGTTGTTCAAATCTGTACGACAACGTTGATAATTTCAGGTCAGCGTCATTAGCAGAGGAAGCAGAAATGACTTGAGTATCTTAGCTCCAACACCATTCTTAGTAAACCAGACACGTTACACCAAATCATGTGTCATAAGTTACAGAGAAAACTAAACAGTACTTTTGTTTATTCATGAAATCTACAGAACAGCGCCGGAGAAGATGGCTGCCGTTTTACAGCCCTCTAACCAATTGTACTATTATGTGTGTTTTTCCGCGTTATTTGTAATTTATTTTGTACATAATGTTTCTTCCATCGTCTCTTATAACCAAAAAGAGCTTCTGGATATCAGGACAGCGATTACTCACCTCGTATTGGACGAAGATTTTTTCTTCAACGAGGCGGCCGCGAAGGATATCCTACAGACACCCGACAAGGCCCAAATCCCTGTCATTCGCATGAGGAAGAGACGGAGATATCGTGGACGTAGGTTGGGGTGCCTTGTAAGGATCCGACGGCGAGCGAGTAAACTGCCGCTCCCATCAATCCTATTAGCCAATCTTCAATCATTGGAGAACAAATTCGATGACCTAAGATTACGGTTATCCTACCAACGGGACATTAAAAACTGTAATATCTTATGTTTCACCGAGTCGTGGCTGAACGACGACATGGATAACATACAGCTAGCGGGCTATACGCTACATCGGCAGGATAGAACGGCTGACTCGGTAAGACAAGGGGTGGCGGTCTGTGTATATTTGTAAACAACAGCTGGTGCACAAAATCCAATACTAAGGAAGTCTCAAGGTTTTGCTCGCCTGAGGTAGAGTATCTTATGATAAGCTGTAGACCACACTATTTACCAAGAGAGTTTTCATCTATATTTTTCATAGCTGTCTATTTACCACCACAAACCAATGCTGGCATTAAGATTGCACTGAATGAGCTGTATAAGGCCATAAGTCAACAGGAAAACGCTCATCCAGATGCAGCGCTCCTAGTGGCCAGGGACTTTAATGCAGGGAAACTTAAATCCGTTCTACCTCATTTCTACCAGCATGTTAAATGTGCAACCAGAGGAAAAAAAACTCTAGACCACCTTTACTCCACACACAGAGACGCATACAAAGCTCTCCCTCGCCCTCCATTTGGCAAATCTGACCATAACTCTATCCTGATTCCTGCTTATAAGCAAAAACTAAAGCAGGAAGCACCAGTGACTCGGTTAATAAAAAAGTGGTCAGATGACGCAGATGCTAAGCTACAGGACTGTTTTGCTAGCACAGACTGGAACATGTTCCTGGATTCTTCAGATAGCATTGAGGAGTACACCACATCAGTCACTGGCTTCATCAATAAGTGCATCGATGATGTCGTCCCCACAGTGACCGTACGTACATACCCCAACCAGAAGCCATGGATTACAGGAAACATCCGCACTGAGCTAAAGGGTAGAGCTGCCGCTTTCAAGGAGTGGGACTCTAACCCGGACGCTTATAAGAAATCCCGCTATGCCCTCCGACGAATCATCAAACAGGCAAAGAGTCAACACAGGACTAAGATTGAATCGTACTACACTGGCTCTGACGCTCGTCGGATGTGGCAGGGCTTGAAAACTATTACAGACTACAAAGGGAAGCACAGCCGTGAGCTGCCCAGTGACACAAGACTTCCAGACGAAGCTAAACCACTTCTATGCTCGCCTTGAGGCAAGCAACACTGAAGCATGCATGAGAGCACCAGCTGTTCCGGATGACTATGTGATCACGCTCTCCGTAGCCGATGTGAGTAAGACTTTCAAGCAGGTCAACATTCACAAGGCCGCAGGGCCAGACGGATTACCAGGACGTGTACTCCGAGCATGTGCTGACCAACTGGCAAGTGTCTTCACTGACATTTTCAACATGTCCCTGACTGAGTCTGTAATACCAACATGTTTCAAGCAGACCACCATAGTCCCCGTGCCCAAGGACTCTAAGATAGCCTGCCTAAATGACTACCGACCCGTAGCACTGACGTCTGTAGCCATGAAGTGCTTTGAAAGGCTGGTCATGGCTCACATCAACAGCATTATCCCAGAAACCCTAGAACCACTCCAATTTGCATACCGCCCCAACAGATCCACAGATGATGCAATCTCTATTGCACTCCACACTGCCCTTTCCCACCTGGACAAGAGGAACACCTACGTGAGAATGATATTCATTGACTACAGCTCAGCATTCAACACCATAGTGCCCTCAAAGCTCATCACTAAGCTAAGGATCCTGGGACTAAACACCTCCCTCTGCAACTGGATCCTGGACTTCCTGATGGGCCGCCCCCAGGTGGTAAGGGTAGGTAACAACACATCTGCCACACTGATCCTCAACACGGGGGCCCTTCAGGGGTGCGTGCTCAGTCCCCTCCTGTACTCCCTGTTCACCCATGACTGCATGGCCAGGCACGACTCCAACACCATCATTAAGTTTGCTGACGACACAACAGTGGTAGGCCTGATCACCGACAACGATGAGACTGCCTATAGGGAGGAGGTCAGAGACCTGGCCGTGTGGTGCCAGGATAACAACCTCTCCCTCAACGTGACCAAGACAAAGGAGATGATTGTGGACTACAGGAAAAAAAAAGAGGACCGAGCACGCCCCCATTCTCATCGACGGGGCTGTAGTGGAACAGGTTGAGAGCTTCAAGTTCCTTGGTGTCCACATCACCAACAAACTATCATGGTCCAAACACACCAAGACAGTCGTGAAGAGGGCACGACAAAGCCTATTCCCCCTCAGGAGACTGAAAAGATTTGGCATGGGTCCTCAGATCCTCAAAAAATTCTACAGCTGCACCATCGAGAGCATCCTGACTGGTTGCATCACCGCCTGGTATGGCAACTGCTTGGCTACCGACCACAAGGCACTACAGAGGGTAGTGCGTACGGCCCAGTACATCACTGGGGCCAAGCTTCCTGCCATCCAGGACCTCTATACCAGGCGGTGTCAGAGGAAGGCCCTCAAAATTGTCAAAGACTCCAGCCACCCTAGTCATAGACTGTTCTCGCTGCTACCGCACGGCAAGCGGTACTGGAGTGCCAAGTCTAGGTCCAAAAGACTTCTCAACAGCTTCTACCCCCAAGCCATAAGACTCCTGAACAGCTAATCATGGCTACCCGGACTATTTGCACTGCCCCCACACCCCATCCTTTTACGCTGCTGCTACTCTGTTAATTATTTATGCATAGTCACTTTAACTCTACCCACATGTATATATTACTTCAACTACCTCAACTAGCCGGTGCCCCCGCACATTGACTCTGCACCGGTACCCCCCTGTATATATATACCCTCCCTACTGTTATTTTATTTTACTTCTGATCTTTTTTTCTCAACACTTACTTTTTTGTTAAAAAATAAATGCACTGTTGGTTAAGGGCTGTAAGTAAGCATTTCACTGTAATGTCTGCACCTGTTGTATTCGGCGCATGTGGCCAATACAATTTGATTTGATTTAATTTGAATGTTCCCCTGTAGTAATCCGTAGGCTTGGCTTAAACTATTCAGTGCTATGTTGTGCCATGCTGCCTCACCAGGTAAGATCGTTGTGTCTTAGAATAAGAACCTATTCTCCTTTATTCCATTATACAGCTCTGTCATTTGTGTTCTATTGTCTATTTATACTTGACTTCTTGCTGCACATTTTGCGTAAGTGCTGTAGTACAATGTGTATATAACTTTCAACCATCAACTTATTCTTACCTACAACTTGAGGTTATTGAATTACATTGATCTTGTATTGCATGCTTTAAGTGCTAGGTAGGTCTGCCACTTTTGGCGGGAAGATAAGAACTTGGTCATACTGTAACTGAATGGGTTAAATATCATGTTCTTGTAATTAGGGCTATAAAGAGTATGTTATTGTTTGTCCCTTAGCATTGCGTTAGATTTCTCTGTTTGTGTTGGAATGAATCTCACACTGTCATAAGAAAAGGGTATACTATGTTTATGAATGTGTGGGCTTGGGGTTTTCCCCTCACAAGCTATAGGCAGGGATAGAGAGAGAGCGAGAGAGAGAGAGCATGTTTTAATGGTGGTAGGGTAAAACGCCAGGAGAGTGGCCTCTTTGTAGCCGGTGGTTATATTCGTGCTCATGATGTCGTCCCATAGGCCTATGTTTGAGAGGGTCGAAACACACACATGGTGCAGACCAGCACACAGCTGTTTGCCCCTGCATCTGAGCTGAACTCCCCTCTCATCCTTTCCTTTATAGAGCGTTTACAGGCCTACAGATCAACTCCTATCACTCTGGTCATCTTCTCCTATCACTCTCTCTCTTTCTCTATAACTCTTTCACCATACCCTCTTCCTTTTGATATTTCACTTTCATACCATCTTTCACACATTCCTCTTACTCTTTCACAAGTTTCTTTAACTTTCCCTCTTACGTACTCTGACCACCTCCTCTCTCCACCCCCCTCTCCCCCTTTTCCGATTTTCTTCTTCAACATACCGCTTTTAATTTGCGTCTGGCAATCAACCTAACTCATCCAATAATTGACTTGAGGACTATAACTCTGCTGTGTGAGATGGGCTTGGATGTGCCCGCGACTGTTTGTTTAATTGTGGGATTAATCGTCTGTGGAACATGGAAAGAATGAGCCCAGTTATTTACTCAGATGTTTTCCTGTATAGGTGTGAGGAGGCTGGCAGCTCACTGTGGGAATACACGCTTGCTTTTCTTGGTATCAGTGTGGTTTTCATGACCACTGTTTTTCCCAGCTCCCTGGCTTTGTTTGTTCTGGATGGCATGTTTGATTATTTATCGTGATGGGAAAAGGGAGTAGCTGGAGCAATAAACATGTGACTGCACTGTTTTAGGTTTTCCAATGAGAAGGCTGTGTCCTTTAACAGATATTTGGAGCAGCAATAAACCTTCTATTTACTTTCTGGAGGGGAGGGGATGGAGGGAGAAGAGGATCAAAAAGCACCGATCTGTGCCTCTGACTTTTTCTGTTTACTGTAAGTGCAACCTATGCACACTACATGTTCATGTTTTTAAATGTACACTACCGTTCAAAAGTTTGGGGTCACTTAGAAATATTCTTGTTTTTGAAAGAAAAGCAATTTTTTTGTCCATTAAAAGAACATCAAATTGATCAGAAATACAGTGTATGTTGTAAATGGCTATTGTAGCTGGAAATGGCTGATTTTTAATGGAATATCTACATAGGCGTAAGGAGGCCCATTATCAGCAACCATCAGTCCTGTGTTCCAATGGCACGTTGTGTTTGCTAATCCAAGTTTATCATTTAAAAGGCAAATTGATCATTAGAAAACCCTTTTGCAATTATGTTAGCATAGCTAAAAACTGTTGTGCTGATTAAAGAAGCAATAAAACTGGCCTTATTGAGACTAGTTGAGTATCTGGAGCATCAGCAATTGTGGGTTCGATTAAAGGCTCAAAATGGCAAGAAACAAATAACTTTCTTCTGAAACTTGTCAGTCTATTCTTGTTCTGAGAAATGAAGGCTATTCCATGCAAGAAATTGCCAAGAAACTGAAAAAATCAGCCGTTTCCAGCTACAATAGCCATTTACAACATTAACAATGTCTACATTGTATTTCTGATCAATTTGATGTTATTTTAATGGACAACATGTTTTGCTTTTCTTTCGAAAACAAGGACATTTCTAAGTGACCCCAAACTTTTGAACGGTAGTGTATGTAAGTTGTAAAGTGTTTTGTCTGTAATGTATTTTTCGTTACGAGTCGGACCCCAGTAAGACTAGCTGTCACCATCGGCGTACGACTAATGGGGATCCTAATCAAATGAAATCGAAATCAACAGAAAATATTTGCACTGGCAAGTTTGTTTTGTCAACTGATTATTGTTCTCTGTGTATGTCGACAGGAAACTATGTCAAATCAAATCAAATCAAATTGTGTTGGTCACATACACGTGTTTAGCAGATGTTATTGCAGGTGTAGCGAAATACTTGTGTTTCTAACTCCGACAGTGCAGTAATATCTAACAAGTAATATCTAACAATTTCATAACATATACCCAATACACACAAATCTAAGTAAAGCAATGGAATTAAGAATATATAAGTATATGGACGAGCAATGTCAGTGCGGCATAGACTAAGATACAGTAGAATAGTATAGAATACAGTATAGACATATGAAATGAGTAATGCAAGATATGTAAACATTATTAAAGTGACTAATGTTCCATTTATTAAAGTGGCCAGTGATTTCTAATCTATTAGAGGCAGCAGCCTGTAAAGTGCTAGTGAAGGATATTTAACAGTCTGATGGCCTTGATATAGAAGATGTTTTTCAGTCTCTCGGTCCAAGCTTTGATGCACCTGTACTGACCTCGCCTTCTGGATGATAGCGGGGTGAACAGGCAGTGGCTCGGGTGGTTGTTGTCCTTTATGATATTTTTGGCCTTCCTGTGACATCGGGTGCTGTAGGTGTCCTGGAGGGCTGGTAGTTTGTTCCCGGTGATGCGTTGGGCAGACTGCACCACCCTCTGGAGAGTCCTGCGGTTGTGGGCGGTGCAGTTGCCGTACCAGGCGGTGATACAGCCCGACAGGATGCTCTCAATTGTGCATATGTAAAGGTTTGTGAGGGTTTTAGGTGCCATGCCACATTTCTTCAGCCTCCTGAGGTTGAAGAGGCGCTGTTGTGCCTTCTTCACCACACTGTCTGTGTGGGTGGACCATTTCAGTTTGTCAGTGATGTGTACACCGATGAACTTGAAGCTTTCCACCTTCTCCACTGCGGTCCCATCGATGTGGATAGGGGGGTGCTCCCTCTGCTGTTTCCTGAAGTCCACGATCATCTCCTTTGTTTTGTTGATCTAGGGTGGCAGGTAAGGTAGAGGTGATATGATCCTTGACTAGTCTCTCAAACCACTTCATGATGACAAAAGTGAGTGCTACGGGGTGATAGTCATTTAGTTGAGTTACCTTTGCTTTCTTGGGTACATAGACAATGGTGGCCATCTTGAAGCATGTGGGGACAGCAGACTGGGATAGGGAGAGATTGAATATGTCCGTAAACACACCAGCCAGCTGGTCTGCGCATGCTCTTAGGACGCAGCTAGGGATGCCATCTGGGCCGGCAGCCTTGCGAGGATTAACACGCTTACATTTCTTATTCACGTCGGCCACAGAGAAGGAGAGCCCACAGTCCTGTAAAGACAAATTGGTGTATATTGCCAGTTTGTTTTGTTATCTATCATCAGTCCAAGAACACGTCGTCGTTTGGGTTACATCTGTTGTGTTAAAAGCAGTAAGAGTGGTCTCAAGGGAAGGGTTGAGCCCCAAGACACAATCAAATATCTGCTTTTAGTTTGAATGTTGTTCCCTTTTTTTTAACCCACCATCTTTTTAATCTCTCTTTCAGGCTCTTCAAGTGGCTAGGCAGATCCTTCTACAGCAAAAACAGCAACAACAACATCAACAACAACAACAACACCAACAACAACAGAGCCAGCAGCTGCAGCTTCAGCAAGGCACCGGTCTAAAATCCCCCAAAGACAATGAGAATCAGCCAAGCCTACAGGTACCACAACACACTGTCATAGGCTTGTTAAGGACATGCAAACAGTGTATGCTTACACCAGTCAACCGTCATATTGTTGCTTTCTGGTTGTAGACCTCAAGACAAACAAAAGTGGTTGGACGGTTGTAAAAGTCACTTATTAAGTTGAACAATGGAGAGCTGAACTTTCTTGATCTTTTCTATGGTACACTGTGTGCAGTTTTCATTCTGTCATGGGTGAATTTACTAGGCAACCTTCATAAACAGGAAATTAAGAGAGGCAGAGTGAGTGACGGTTGTAGGCCAACCACGTTTGTGTGTGTGTTCGTGGGTGTGGATTGCAATGCCAGTGTGATCAACAACATACATCTCAGACTGTGACACATGAATTATATTACTATATAGAATAAACACAGTTCTGAATTATATAAAGCCTAGACTCTCAGAAATCAGCCTCTGAGAAATATATTGTTGTGTTCCATTTTTTAACAAAGCCAAGGAAATAATGCACACATGATGTGTGTTGCTGATCGAGGCCTGTTGTAGCAGTGGTTAATATGTGATAGAAGCATGAGTGGCCTGTTTAAAGGAGGATAAAGGAGGAGAGAGGGGAAGAGGAGGTGATGTTTCCAACTCTCCAGCAGAGATCTGAACCTTTAGGAGCTTTAGGAGCCGTTTGGTATCTCTCTCTCGCTCTCTCTCATTCTCTCATTCTCTCTCTCTCTCGCTCTCTCTCATTCTCTCTCTCTCTCTCTCTCTCTCTCTCTCTCTCTCTCTCTCTCTCTCTCTCTCTCTCTCTCTCTCTCTCTCTCTCTCTCTCTCTCTCTCTCTCTCTCTCTCTCTCCTTTCAGTTGTGTTGACCTTTCAGTTGTGTTGACATTTTAGTTGTGTTGACCTTTCAGTTATGTTGACCTTTCAGTTGTGTTGACCATTCAGTTTTGTTATGTTGACCTTTCAGTTGTGTTGACCTTTTAGTTGTGTTGTAGTTGTGTTGACCTTTCAGTTGTGTTGACCTTTCAGTTGTGTTGACCTTTCAGTTGCGTTGACATTTTAGTTGTGTTGACCTTTCAGTTATGTTGACCTTTCAATTGTGTTGACCTTTTAGTTGTGTTGACCTTTCAGTTGTGTTGTAGTTGTGTTGACCTTTCAGTTGTGTTGACCTTTTAGTTGTGTTGACCATTCAGTTGTGTTGACCTTTTAGTCGTGTTGTAGTTGTGTTGAACTTTCAGATGTGTTGACCTTTTAGTTGTGTTGACATTTCAGTTGTGTTGACCTTTCAGTTGTGTTGACCTTTCAGTTGTGTTGACCTTTCATCTGTGTTGACCTTTCGGTTGTGTTGACCTTTAAGTTGTGTTGACCTTTTAGTTGTGTTGACCTTTCAGTTGTGTTGACCTTTTAGTTGTGTGCGCATTTGTCAGGATTCAAATAAGTTGAAAGGATCAAACTAAACAGTTTCCCGAGTCAGGCTGGAAAATGTGTAGCAGAGGTCAACAAACACGGGAGGCCACATGGAAGATTCCAGCGTACAGCCAGTTGTTGGTACATAGAGAAGTATTACACATTCTCCCGCAGACAAAGAACAAATTACAATTCTAATTTATTAATGTATTCAGAGATCTTGCCCAACCTGTCACTCAGCTATTGAAAAGAGAGTGGGCCTTTTTTCCTCCTCTGCCCAGATCTTGTGAAGAGCACAGGCTGGTTGGCCATATTATCTAAATAAAATGCTAAATTGCCTGCTTTATAATGTTGTAGGCTATGTTACATTTCCAGACAAGTGTTTATTTAAGTGATAATGCCAGAGAAGCAGGTGTTTGGAGGATATATTAGCATGGGTGTTGTTAGGCCCAAGACGAAGTCAAGGGCCAGCAAACCATGCCAATATATCCTCCAAACACCGGCTTTGAGGGCATTATCACTTTTAAACAACGGGTTACATCATTCAAATAATGATTTACATATTTTCATTAAAAACGTTATTTTGAGGAATTTATTAATGCTATTTCCTCCTTCTACAAGATATATCCTGACACAAACCTAGGGTTGCTACACTACATGACCAAAAGTATGTGGACACCTGCTCGTCGTACATCTCATTCCAAAATCATGGGCATTAATATGGAGTTGGTCCCCCCTTTGCTGCTATAACAGCCTCCACTCTTCTGGGAAGGCTTTCCACTAGATGTTGGAACATTGCTGCGGGGACTTGCTTCCATTCAGCCACGAGCATTAGTGAGGTCAGGCACTGATGTTGGGCGTTTAGGCCTGGCTCACAGTCGGCGTTCCAATTCATCCTAAAGGTGTTCGATAGGGTTGAGGTCAGGGCTCTGTGCAGGCCAGTCTAGTTCTTCCACACTGATCTCGACAAACCATTTCTGCATGAACCTCGCTTTGTGCACGGGGGCATTGTCATGCTGAAACAGGAAAGGTCCTTCCCCAAACTGTTGCTACAAAGTTGGAAACACAGAATCGTCTAGAATGTCATTGTATGCTGTAGCGTTAGGATTTCCCTTCACTGGAACGAAGGGGCCTAGCCCGAACCATGAAAAACAGCCCCAGACCATTATTCCTCCTCCACCAAACTTTACAGTTGGCACTATGCATTGGGGCAGGTAGCGTTCTCCTGGCATCCGACAAACCCAGATTCGTCCATTGGACTGCCAGATGGTGAAGCATGATTTATCACTCGAGAGAACATGTTTCCAATGCTCCAGAGTCCAATGGCGGCAAGCTTTACACCACTCCAGCCGACGCTTGGCATTGCGCATGGTGATCTTAGGCTTGTGTGCACCTGCTCGGCCATGGAAACCCATTTCATGAAGCTCCCGACGAACAGTTTTGTGCTGACGTTGCTTCCAGAGGCAGTTTGGAAGTTGATTTTTACGCGCTACACGCTTCAGCACTCAGCGGTCCCGTTCTGTGAGCTTGTGTGGCCTACCACTTCGCGGCTGAGCCATTGTTGCTCATAGACGTTTCCACTTCACAATAACAGCACTTACAGTTGACCGGGGCAGCTCTAGCAGGGCAGAAATTTGACGGACTGACTTGTTGGAAAGGTGGCATCCTATGACGGTGTCATGTTGAAAGTCACTGAGCTCTTCAATAAGGCCATTCTACTGCCAATGTTTGTCTATGGAGATTGCATGACTGTGCGCTCGATAATATACACTTGTCAGCAACGGCTGTGGCTGAAATAGCTGAATCCACTAATTTGAAGGGGTGTCCACATACTTTTGTATATACGGTGTACCCAAGCCGGCTGGTCGTTCGTTCTATCGGTCCGGTTGCAAGAGACTCGACCCAGTCGTTAAGTCTTTTTGTTCTGTATCTATGGACGCGACCCAGTCGTTCGTTCTAAATGTTCTATTGCCATACTGGCTGGCAACGTTCTTATCTCTTGCTAGCCAACTACGGCTAACTTACAGTCATATCAAACAGTGCAGCCAGAAATGCATTTGCATTTGTTTAACCTGTTTTCTAGTGACATTTATTTGGATACATCCATAACAGTGAGCTAATGATGTGCGATTTCACCTGGCATAGAAAATGTGCTCTCTCGTCAGGACACTGTTGTTCAGAGGAGCTAGCCAACAACACTCCTAACACAATCTGTCACGCCCTGACTGGGGACTCTTATTTGTTGAGTCAGGGTGTGATTTTCTATGTTGTATTTTCTATGTGGGTTCTAGTATGTGTACAGTGGGGAAAAAAAGTATTTAGTCAGCCACCAATTGTGCAAGTTCTCCCACTTAAAAAGATGAGAAGAGCTGTCAAAGGACACCAGAAACAAAATTGTAGACCTGCACCAGGCTGGGAAGACTGAATCTGCAATAGGTAAGCAGCTTGGTTTGAAGAAATCAACTGTGGGAGCAATTATTAGGAAATGGAAGACATACAACACCACTGATAATCTCCCTCGATCTGGGGCTCCACGCAAGATCTCACCCCGTGGGGTCAAAATGATCACAAGAACGGTGAGCAAAAATCCCAGAACCACACGGGGGGACCTAGTGAATGACCTGCAGAGAGCTGGGACCAAAGTAACAAAGCCTACGATCAGTAACACACTATGCCGCCAGGGACTCAAATCCTGCTGTGTCCCCCTGCTTAAGCCAGTACATGTCCAGGCCTGTCTGAAGTTTGCTAGAGTGCATTTGGATGATCCAGAAGAGGATTGGGAGAATGTCATATGGTCAGATGAAACCAAAATAGAACTTTTTGGTAAAAACTCAACTCGTTGTGTTTGGAGGACAAAGAATGCTGAGTTGCATCCAAAGAACACCATACCTACTGTGAAACATGGGGGTGGAAACATCATGCTTTGGGGCTGTTTTTCTGCAAAGGGACCAGGACGACTGATCCGTGTAAAGGAAAGAATGAATGGGGCCATATATCGTGAGATTTTGAGTGAAAACCTCCTTCCATCAGCAAGGGCATTGAAGATGAAACGTGGCTGGGTCTTTCAGCATGACAACGATCCCAAACACACCGCCCGGGCAACGAAGGAGTGGCTTCGTAAGAAGCATTTCAAGGTCCTGGAGTGGCCTAGCCAGTCTCCAGATCTCAACCCCATAGAAAATCTTTGGTGGGAGAACTTGCACAATTGGTGGCTGACTAAATACTTTTTTCCCCCACTGTACCTTACACGGAACAAGATCCCACAACTACACAGTGCCAATAGGCTACCTAAGTATGGTCCACAATCAGAGACAACGAGCGACAGCTGCCTCTGATTGGGAACCACACCGGCCAACATAGAAATACAGTGGGGAAAAAAAGTATTTAGTCAGCCACCAATTGTGCAAGTTCTCCCACTTAAAAAGGTGAGAGAGGCCTGTAATTTTCATCATAGGTACTCGTCAACTATGACAGACAAAATGAGAAAAGAAATTCCAGAAAATCACATTGTAGGATTTTTAATGAATTTATTTGCAAATTATGGTGGAAAATAAGTATTTGGTCAATAACAAAAGTTTCTCAATACTTTGTTATATACCCTTTGTTGGCAATGACACAGGTCAAACGTTTTCTGTAAGTCTTCACAAGGTTTTCACACACTGTTGCTGGTATTTTGGCCCATTCCTCCATGCAGATCTCCTCTAGAGCAGTGATGTTTTGGGGCTGTCGCTGGGCAACACAGGTTTTCAACTCCCTCCAAAGATTTTCTATGGGGTTGAGATCTGGAGACTGGCTAGGCCACTCCAGGACCTTGAAATGCTTCTTACGAAGCCACTCCTTCGTTGCCTGGGCGGTGTGTTTGGGATCATTGTCATGCTGAAAGACCCAGCCATGTTTCATCTTCAATGCCCTTGCTGATGGAAGGAGGTTTTCACTCAAAATCTCACGATACATGGCCCCATTCATTCTTTCCTTTACACGGATCAGTCGTCCTGGTCCCTTTGCAGAAAAACAGCCCCAAAGCATGATGTTTCCACCCCCATGCTTCACAGTAGGTATGGTGTTCTTTGGATGCAACTCAGCATTATTTGTCCTCCAAACACGACGAGGTTGAGTTTTTACCAAAAAGTTCTATTTTGGTTTCATCTGACCATATGACATTCTCCCAATCCTCTTCTGGATCATCCAAATGCACTCTAGCAAACTTCAGACGGGCCTGGACATGTACTGGCTTAAGCAGGGGGACACGTCTGGCACTGCAGGATTTGAGTCCCTGGCGGCGTAGTGTGTTACTGATGGTAGGCTTTGTTACATTGGTCCCAGCTCTCTGCAGGTCATTCACTAGGTCCCCCCGTGTGGTTCTGGGATTTTTGCTCACCGTTCTTGTGATCATTTTGACCCCACGGGGTAAGATCTTGCGTGGAGCCCCAGATCGAGGGAGATTATCAGTGGTCTTGTATGTCTTCCATTTCCTAATAATTGCTCCCACAGTTGATTTCTTCAAACCAAGCTGCTTACCTATTGCAGATTCAGTCTTCCCAGCCTGGTGCAGGTCTACAATTTTGTTTCTGGTGTCCTTTGACAGCTCTTTGGTCTTGGCCATAGTGGAGTTTGGAGTGTGACTGTTTGAGGTTGTGGACAGGTGTCTTTTATACTGATAACAAGTTCAAACAGGTGACATTAATACAGGTAACGAGTGGAGGACAGAGGAGCCTCTTAAAGAAGAAGTTACAGGTCTGTGAGAGCCAGAAATCTTGCTTGTTTGTAGGTGACCAAATACATATTTTCCACCATAATTTGCAAATAAATTCATTAAAAATCCTACAATGTGATTTTCTGGATTTTTTTTCCTCAATTTGTCTGTCATAGTTGACGTGTACCTATGATGAAAATTACAGGCCTCTCTCATCTTTTTAAGTGGGAGAACTTGCACAATTGGTGGCTGACTTTGTGTACCGTGGACTTCACGTTTAGTTTGTTGTTTTGTCGCTTGTTTATTCGTTCCAAATAAACATGTATGCATATCACGCTGCGCCTTGGTCTGACCCATTCATGAACGAACGTGACAGAATCACTTCAAACTCAATCTGGAAAGACTGCAAACTAGCTGCATTTCGTTTCGTTTTACCTGTTTTCTATTGACATTTCTTGTATATATCCATATATGCTGATTCATGATTTTGACTGGCTGAGAATAGCTGCCTGCCTGCCCGTCTGTCTCATCCCGACTCCTGACCCCTACACGTTCATTACTATGGGACAGCTGGAGATCGAATTTCAATACTGAAACAATGTTGCAAATGTCAGAGAGACAGACAGCAAGGTTTATACAAATCTCCGCTATTGAAAACTAAATGTTAGTCTGAAAGAAATGGGAGATAATGTCTAGATGCTTTTTACAGTGGAGATCAAGTTTATAAATTGTCTAGCTGGGCTGATGAGACATTGCACAGTGAGTAAATAGGCATTTCAACGTCATAGTTTTAGCCGGTGGTAACTTGTGGAATAGACACCGGTATCCAGGATTAGACCCACCCGTTGTGTAATTATCTCAGAGTAAACATACTCCACTAATTAAATACATCCCCTCTGCACAACACACATGAATTCAATGTCTGTGCTCATACATAACCAGCATCTGTCTGTGTGTGTGTGTGTGTGTGTGTGTGTGTGTGTGTGTGTGTGTGTGTGTGTGTGTGTGTGTGTGTGTGTGTGTGCGTGCGTGCGTGCGTGCGTGCGTGCGTGCGTGCGTGCGTGCGTGCGTGCGTGTGTGCGCGCGCATCAGTATGTAATAAATGTGGTCTTCCTGTGGTGAAGCAGCCACTTCATTCAGACACTCCAGGGTGGGAATTTGTGAAACACCAGAACATAATGATCCAAGGCACTTCTTCTTTAGCTATAAGGACAAGCCCACGCAGGGAGAATGCACTATATTGGCATCCTTCACAGCAGACTGGGGATAAGGATTTTGTGTGTGTATGTGTGTTTGTGTTGTGCCTGTATGCGTGTGTGTGTTATGTGTGTGTGTGTGCGTGCTTATGTAGTGTATGAGGATGTGTGTGGGTTTTGTGAGAGT
The DNA here is from genome assembly GCF_020615455.1 of Coregonus clupeaformis. Lineage (NCBI taxonomy): Eukaryota > Metazoa > Chordata > Actinopteri > Salmoniformes > Salmonidae > Coregonus > Coregonus clupeaformis. Next base: position 33,168,969 of record NC_059201.1, on the reverse strand, counting down.
GTGTCAGTGTAGTGTGTGTGAGTGAGTGTGTATATACTGTATATAGTCTTGTGAGTGTGCATAGAGTCAGTGCAAGATAGGGTCAATGCAGATAGTCTGGGTAACCATTTAATTAACTATTTAGCAGTCTTATGGCTATTTAGCAGTCTTATGGCTTTGGGGTAGAAGCTGTCTCGGAGCCTGTTGGTCCGATGATACAACAATTATGAGATATGCAGTAAGCTGCCACCTGATGTGTAGAGCTGTGAAGATCTATCTGCGGTGAAGGCCTATTAATCTCAGCAGTCTCCCCATTATACAGACAGAGAGAGATGCACCAGCTCTGTGACTCACTCCAATTCATTTTATTCAAGTCAAAAATTATGAAGCACAGAATATCTGAAACATCTGAAAAAAATGACCTGCATGGAAGGGGGAGAGAAAAACCAATGAAGAGAATCCTTGATCAACTGTTTGGTTTTATATCTCCAAGAAGAGGGGGTGTTTTTACCTCAAAACCCACTAATGTAACGTGTAGACTAGATGCTGAATGTGCTGCTTGCATACTGTTGCCCAGGGCCTTTAATCATACTAAATCAAACAAACAGCTGTTAGCAGGCTGTAGAGCAGCTTAACATACTTGACTGGTCAAAAAGCCAGTAAATTACTGCCAGAATGACATGTGTAATTAAAAGTCTATGCCACTTTACCTCGCGCTTCACACCTACAGTGGCGCGGGACGAGGGCGAGCAACTCCCACCCCGCTAATTAGCATTATCAGTGAAATGGTAGGGTTTGACTCATTAGTTCCATGTGCATTTAATTAGAGGCTGGCTGAAATTGGATTTAACTTATTACTTTTTCATGGATCACTTTCTTGTCATCACTTCAAATTGGATTGCAGCCCCAGGTAACTAATTATGCCAGCTGCAGGATCAGGAGTGGAGAAATAGGTCATTAGGCACAACACTGTCGGACCCTCGCTGATAGTCCACTTGCACCGCGGAGGAAGAAGGGAAAAAAATAGGCTTGTTTGTGGCAATGCTTAGGAGCCTGCTCAGTTAACTATGCCACACTGAAAGGGATCCTGGGTAGGCACCCAGTGCCTTCAGTGGATTATGTGACATGCAGCTGGGCTGAAGATGTTATGTCACTAGTACCACTAGGTATTGTGAGGTGCTGTAGGCTGCAAGCCAGCCACTCTTTTCTATATGAACTCTCCATGAAGAAAGTGTACTTTTATTTGCCAGTATTAGCAGGTCAGACAATACAATCCTGAGAGTGTTAGTCTAGTTGGACTAAAAACAGATCATGTTAATGGCCTTGACAAATACCCAGTCCCCCTTTATTTGTATTACATTTTTGGTTGTAGACAGATTGTTTGTAGCACAGGCAAATGCGTCACATAGGGCGGCAGAATACTGAAAAAAATTCCTGTGTTGAATCTTTTGTGTGTTCTCTGAAAGCAACATGTAAAGATCACTTATTTCATAGTTCTACTGAAGCTGAGTCCTTGAAGCTGGTGAGCAATGGAAAACAAGAAAAGAGAAACTGCTTTTGTATGGTTTCCTGACTTCCTCTGTTCACTGAAATGATGCGTTGGCTTCCTTTTTATATTTAAATGAAATTATCATGATTCATTTGATAGGTCATCTTGTCAGCATCATCTGATAGATTTTGCATTGAACATTTTCAAGATGTCTAGGGAGCAGTGCTTGTTATTCTTCAGAAATAAGACGGGAAAAACATCAACCCATTATCTACCGTAGGTTTTTGCCAGGTGAATCTCGCTCTCTCTCTCTCTCGCTCTCGCTCTCTCTCTCGCTCTCTCTCTCTCTGTTTTACAGAGGGCATCTCCAAGTCAATAGATAATGTATTTTCAGTTTTACATGATGAAAGCCTTTTAAGTTCTGCCCCCCTCCCCTCCGCCGCTCATATCCTTCATTTGTGGTCTTTGGGGGAGCGTGGTGTGACAGAATGCAGGGGCCACACCTCTCTCTGACAGGGGAGGAGAAAACGCCAGCTTGCTCTGCTACTGTTATTTGTAGTAGACCTATGGCATCGTCCTGACACATGAACACCACAGTGCTCCAATCTGTAAGTCATTAGACTGCCGGCCAGAGGCCTGCCGGCTGGACCTCCACCAGCGCTCTGAGGCAATCCGAGGCAGCATTCCGAGGCGCTCCCTCCTGCAGCCCAGCCGCCCCGTGGTCCGGAGCACTATCCGCAGCCCACTACCGTGGCTAGGTGAGGTGACAATGAGCCCGGACCCGGCCCACTCTGGCTCCCTGCCAAACGGAGGAAGGCCAGCTGAGATAACGGGACAATTGAGGTGAACACAGCCTCTCTGTAATGAGCACCCAAGCTGTGAACCTCACCCCAATGAATCAAGTTGTTCGTTTTAAACAGACACGTTCAGGTTCAGACGATCAAGGCCAGTGTGGATGGATAATCCTTTCAGTGGTCAGTAAGCAGAAACTAGGCATACCCCTAGTGTTGAATGAGGATTGAAATGGGAATGTTCTGACAGATACTGTGCTATAAGGCTGTGTCTAGACTTCACAGTTCATGCAGCTTTAGTATTCTGATCATAGAGTTCTGATCATGGAATTCCAAACGAGTCATGCATCTACACCTACTGTACATTAAAATGTGTCTACCATGTCCACAGTGTGTCCGGATTCCCTTTTCCCGCGCTATATTCAAATGCCAGTATGCATTCTACAAACGGTGGAATAGGCTAAATATGATAATAACACAACAACAACTGATGACAGTAGCTAACTACTGTAGCTAACTAGCCAGCTAACATCTGTAGCTAGCCAGCAAGCTAGCAAGCAACGCTAAAGGGATTGCAAACGGGTTAGCATAACTCTAGCCAAAATATTTTCTAAATATTAGCTAGATGGCTAGCATTAATGAAAAGGTGCCTCTCGGTCCCAAAACCCGTTTTCTGGATACTTGTGGGAGTGCTGATGACATTGCCCACTGTATGCGCTTTTGGTAGCCTGATTGCGTCCAGACTGAGGAGAATTTTGCACACAATGCATCCCTGACCACCTCCAGATCTGAACACAATCAAAGCGACTTTTGTGCATCTAGACCCGTCTTTTCAATGCGATCTTCATATTCTGATAGCAGAAGTCGCATGTAAGTGTCAAGTGTAGACACGACCTAAGAGACATCAATATTCTTCAGGTTCAACAGCACAGTTGAACACTGTTTTTAGGTTCAGAATCAAATCACATACATCTGTGGGTGTGTGTGTGTGCATGATTCCGTGTGTCTCTGTCTTTTTGTGTTTGTAAAAGCTCTCAAGGTGATGTGGTAATGAATTCTTATTTGATGTCTTTGTTGCTTTGAGGTGATTTAATACGCCAGGAATGATCAGCACAGCGCTGATCCCTGCAACCATGTGTAACCAGGGATCAGGATGTCTTTTTCACCGCTTGTTTTTCTTGTCATATTGTAAAAATGTATTATGTGGACTGTATATATTAGAAACAGGTTTGGATCATTCTGTCAGAATGAAGTCATCCCTTGTATTTCCAGGCAGTCTGTTTCAGCCTGTTAGTGAGCCTCAGCCATCTGATGATTGTCGGTCTGACTCCAGACTCCAGACACAGGGCTTTAAGCCATTGCCATTTTCAGGACCTTTTTATTCTGAGGACTGATGTTTCCCTTCAAGCTCTATTCCCCTCCATGTCTCCCTGTCTCCCCCTCCCCCAATCTTGTATCTATGAATACAAGATTGCATTCTCCACCACAGTATCTTGATGTCAGCCATGTGTTGTTTGAAATGATTCACTCCCCCTTTTGGCGGGTAATGGGTGGATACATGGACTGTAAGGACAGAGCATTAATAAACACCAAGAGCCATATCAAAAACATCCACTCAAGTATCTCATGCATCTCTCCCGAGTGGCGCAGTGGTCTAAGGCACTGCATCTCAGTGCTTGAGGCGTCATGACAGACTCCCTGGTTCAATTCCAGGCTGTATCACAACCGGCCGTGGTTGGGAGTCCCATAGGGCAGCGCACAATTGGCCCAGCGTCGTCCGGGTTTGGCCGGTGTAGGCCATCATTGTAAATAAGAATTTGTTCTTAACTGACTTGCCTGGTAAAATAAAATAAATAAATCTCTACATTTAATTTACCTTAATTTACCAGGTTAGTCTCGTTGAGATAAAAATATATTTTTCAAGAGACACCTGAACCAAGACAGCTGCATCAACACATCAGTATCGGACAAACAGGGACATTAAAGATAAACCAGACGAAAATCACATCAATACAACAAGCAGTACATCAGTAATGAACATGTACACGACACAAGTCAGAAAAACATCAGAGTGCAATATGTCAAGCATCAGAGCTCACAACTACATGCCTCAACAACTTGTTCATCTATTTGTATTGCGTGCTTCTCTAGGGACACGAGGTCCTGAAGTTTTAGATTGACTTGGAGGGACTTCAACGACCAGGGGGATAACTGACCAGCGTTAACTGATGCTTAACTGACCAGCATGCTTTTTAGGATTAAGATTAGGTATATTGTGTACACTGATAGTTTCAGTTAGTGTTGTCTACTCAACCTGTTTTACTCGGATAGTCTTTAGTGATTGTCTACATTCCTAAAGCCGTGTATGAGAGATGTTCCGAATTGAATGACACAGTCCGTAGATATATGTACATGTATATTTGTGTTGGGCACTGAAGAGTACGTGTTTATAGTCCACTCCCTGGTAATTCATGTAACTATGACTAGTTCCTGGATACCAAATAGTTGGCATGGATGCACTCGTGCGCCCAAAATGTACTCAAACAAAGTATTTTTAGATGTAATCATAGCTCCCAGACGTGTCTTTTAGAAATCCTGTAGGATAGAGATGACTGTCCCACTGCTCATTTAATTTGGCATCATTCAACTACAGGATTTGTTTTTTCCTGAACAAAATGTCATGATGAGGCACTGTACTTCTTAATATAGTGTCTGATTCAAAAGAAGAACTCTATATGAATCAATCATGAAAGTATACGCCACAAAATTCCCCCACCCCTTCTGAATTTATGTTGCACATCGCTGTAGATGTTCTTGTTTTGACTAAGTGAAAACCACAGCAGACAGAACACAAAGAAACACAAACCTCGTTCTGCGCTGGCTGGCATACCACCTCAGGAAATATTTTGCAAATACAGACTACACAATGTGTTAACAATGTGTTTTTGAATGTCTGAAACCAATAACATAATACATCCTTGGAACAGGCATGACTTAACGTGAGTTCACCTTGGCCAATAACCCTGCTCATTTCAGATGAGGCTAAAGTGCAGATGTCAGGGGTTAGAGAGAGGAGTTAAAGAGGTCTGCACACATAAGTTCAACTAAGATTCTGAATTTCCAGTAAGTTTGTCTTTTCAGATACACCGTTATAGGCTAGACCAGCAAAGACAGTACATAGAGCTGCTGTTGTTTGAGAAGTCACTCACCTGGGGTGTAATCATTAGTACACACAATAGCAAACAGTTGCAAACACTTTTATTCAAATTCAGGTAGGTTAATCCCTGTTTCATTCCGTTTGCTTCTGTCTGGTTCCTAGTGAATACACCCCTGGTCTGAAGAGGCCTGTGTCTGTAAACAATGATTTACATTTCTTAGAGGAAACACAACAATGTTTGTTTTTTCAAGATAAACGTTCAGGTTACAAGTTCCTTTTGGTATAAGGTTTGACCATTTATCTTGTAAAAAAATATATATATATACAGTTTTTATTTTTATTTTTATTGTAACATGAGATGGACTTATCTAGTTATTTAGTATACCCATGTTGATATGGCTTAGAAGGAATTTAGTCTACACCCCTTTATGTTATTCACCCTCTGTGTTTGGGTATGGGAGCTGTGTCATTGTCTTTAACACCAGAACAAACCCTAGTCAGACGACCAGACGTTAACTCATACTTTCACTGTAACTCAGGCAGGAAATGGAGTGTCATAAGCACAATAATTCACGAGTCTTTCTGGATCATCATGAAGAGGATGGATGAAAATTACAACTGAAGGCTCAAGGATATTGATGATTCTCTGTGTTGATAAAATATGTTTTGGGAAAAAATCTAGATGTATCACATCGATACACACCTATGTGTAATTACTGTACACAGTGCAGGCTCAGGCAGAGGAGGAGAAGAGTAGAGTGCGAGGGGGAGAGAGGGGAGGCTTGAACTGTATGTCTGCTAAATTTATCATGAGGCCTTTGGGAGCATTGAAATGAGAACAGTGGCCTATTACTGCTTAGAAGGTGTTTTATTGAGAATATGCCGACATGCTACCCCAGGGAGAGTGCAGGGAGAAGAGTGTGGCCAGAGCCGAGATCACTGTGTGTGTGTGTGTGTGTGTGTGTGTGTGTGTGTGTGTGTGTGTGTGTGTCTTTGTCTGAGCCCTCTGTGTGTCAGATAGAAAGTAAAGAGCCTTTTTTTCTTCTACTTAAATATTCACTAAGATATGTTTTGGAATTGTCACTTTTGACACTTGAGGTCTCCCAGTCAATTATTTATAGCGGTCACCCAGCTTAGCAAAGCTTGTTGTTAGTTATTAGCAGATGAGGGCAGTGGCTTGTTACTGTATGTATTGGCTGTGTTTATTTTAACAGATTATTTGTGTTCTGGAATGTACAGTGGCTTGCGAAAGTATTCACTCCCCTTGGTATTTTTCCTATTTAGTTGCCTTACAACCTGGAATTAAAATGGATTTTTTACACAACATGCCTACCACTTTGAAGATGCAAAATACTTTTTTTTGTGAAACAAACAAGTAATAAGACAAAAAAACAGAAATCTTGAGTGTGCATAACTAAGTCAATACTTTGTAGAGCCACCTTTTGCAGCAATTACAGCTGCAAGTCTCTTGGGGTATGTCTCTATAAGCTTGGCACATCTAGCCACTGGGATTTTTGCCCATTCTTCAAGGCAAAACTGCTCCAGCTCCTTCAAGTTGGATGGGTTCCGCTGGTGTACAGCAATCTTTAAGTCATACCACAGATTCTCAATTGGATTGAGATCTGGGCTTTGACTAGGCCATTCCAAGACATTTAAATGTTTCCCCTTAAACCACTTGAGTGCTGCTTTAGCAGTTTGCTTAGGGTCATTGTCCTGCTGGAAGGTGAACCTCCGTCCCGGTCTCAAATATCTGGAAGACTGAAACAGGTTTCCCTCAAGAATTTCCCTGTATTTAGCTCCATCCATCATTCCTTAAATTCTGACCAGTTTCCCAGTCCCTGCCGATGAAAAACATCCCCACAGCATGATGGTGCCAACACCATGCTTCACTGTGGGAATGGTGTTCTCGGGGTGATGAGAGGTGATGAGAGGTGTTGGGTTTGCGCCAGACATAGAGTTTTCCTTGATGACCAAAAAGCTAAATTTTAGTCTCATCTGACCGGAGTACCTTCTTCCATATGTTTGGGGAGTCACATGCCTTTTGGTGAACACCAAACGTGTTTGCTTATTTCTTTCTTCAAGCAATGGCTTTTTTCTGGTCACTCTTCCGTAAAGCCCATCTCTGTGGAGTGTACGGCTTAAAGTAGTCCTATGGACAGATACTCCAATCTCCGCTGTGGAGCTTTGCAGCTCCTTCAGGGTTATCTTTGGTCTCCTTGCCTGGTCCGTGAGTTTTGGTGGGCGGCCCTCTCTTGGCAGGTTTGTTGTGGTGCCATATTCTTTCAATTTTTTAATAATGGATTTAATGGTGCTCCGTGGGATGTTCAAAGTTTCTGATATTTTTTTATAACCCAACCCTGATATGTACTTCTCCACAACTTTGTCCCTGACCTGTTTGGAGAGCTCCTTGGTCTTCATGGTGCCGCTTGCTTGGTTGTGCCCCTTGCTTAGTGGTGTTGCAGACTCTGGGGCCTTTCAGGTGTATATATACTGAGATCATGTGACACTTAGATTGCACACAGGTGGACTTTATTTAACTAATTATGTGACTTCTGAAGGTAATTGGTTGCACCAGATCTTATTTAGGGGCTTCATAGCAAAGGTGGTGAATACATATGCACACACCACTTTTCTGTTATTAATTTTTGTTTGTTTTTTGAAACAAGTTATTTTTTTCATTTCACTTCACCAATTTGGACTATTTTGTGTATGTCCATTACATGAAATCCAAATAAAAATCAATTTAAATTACAGGTTGTAATGCAACAAAATAGGAAAAACGCCAAGGGGGATGAATACTTTTGCAAGGCACTGTACGTGTTCCATGAGCATTCCTTCATCCTTAGCCAAGCTTTTATGGACATTGATATAAACCGTTTTTTATGGCTATGTTTGAATTTTGTTGTGTTTATTAACATGGTAATTAATTGAGTTAGGTGTTAATCCTGACTAAAGGTTTATTTTTATGTCTTAGTATTTGTGTCTGAAAGTATTTCATCCTTTTGACTCCTCTCAAACTGAACTGAATAGTTTTAAATAGTATATTTTCAGATAATACAGTCAGATTTATCATGGTTTAAAAACAATTATTTCAAAACGGAGGAAAAATACATATAGAAATGTTTTTTGGGGGTGTATTTATTTCTCTCCTTTTTCTCTCAGTCCTGTGCAGTTCATACATGTCCAGTAGAGGGCAGAGCCCTGTTTTCACCTTTTTCTCTTTTATATACTGGCTGTTGAAACGTGATGCTATTAAGACAGCTAATTATTCTTATTGTGATTGAGTAGTAGTGATAGCACCAGAGGCAGTAGTAGTATATGTTGTGTAGTTAAGTATTAGGACAAGTGATATTAGTAATCAGAGGAAAAATCATGTATTTTGGTAGATCAACGAGTTTATTGCTTATTTTTACAATTTAGGCACAAAGGGCAAAAAAATGTAGATAACCTGGAAAAAGATAGATGTGGTATCTGGAAAAAGAAACAAGTGATATCTGGAGAATAAAAAATAAAAAGTGATATCTGGAAAAATAAAGTAATGATATAGTTAATGGAACAGCCGTTTCTTACACGTAAAAAAAAACTTTAAAAAACACACACAAACATGTTTAATTAAAATTATTTATTTTAGACTGTAATGCTTTACTATGGTATTGCCCCCCCCCCCAAAAAAAACAACAACAACAACAACAACAATAAAGCATCTCAATTGTTTGTTGGCTGTTTGTTGTTCTCAGAACATAAAATGAGTTTGGCTCTTTGTCCTGATGCTGTAAACAATTCCATTTACTAGAACAATAAAGTGTCTGATAGCAGGCTAGTTTCTTTCTTTCTTTCAGCTGGATAGCTGTGTTTACTTATCTGTTGTTTAATTAAAGGGCTTATTTTCTTTAGGCATCCATTGTTTCAATAGGTCAAAGGGTTAACAGCCGTCAACTGTGTATTTTTTTAAAAAGGGGCCCCACACAAAGGCATGGGTTCACCTGAAGCTCAGCCTGAGGCTCCCTATTGTGTAGGCCATTTGAATTGATTATGTTCAGGGGGCTGGTTGTGATTGGTGGAGAAGGGCGTGGTTGATTGGATAGTTTTGTATCTTGTCAGCCAGGGAGCAACCTTGCACGTGCAATCTGTCTGTATCCCGAGGAAGCCTGGAGACGCCACAGAACAGCAGCGTCCGCCTGCCTCTCTGCCTGCCTGCCTCTCATTCTCTCTCTCTCTCGCTCCTCTCCGCTCCACTCCACACTGCACGGCCCAGCTCTCTGTTTACCCTGCCAGCTAAATGGAGTTTGTCAGGTTTGTCAATATGATTGATTCTGCAATTTTTCCAGCTTTCTTGTATAAAACTTGACAATGTCATTTGTCCAGGGAAAAGATGGGGGCTTTTGTCTATCTGTTGTTGATGTTCTATCATTGTAATTGGTTAATTTTGTCATGCAGTTTGTTTAAGGAGAGAATGGATCCAGGTTTTAGTGTGTTCTGTAGATAGGGACAGAGTACAGGCTTGTCCTGAAGGCTGTTACACTACAAGCATTGTGTGATTTGTGGGGAAATGCTGTGTTTTTAAAGATAGGCTATGTGTTGTTTAGATGTTTGTTTACCTGCTGATAGTTGCTGATGCCATTCAGAGATAGAGTTTTCATTTGCTGAAATGTGCTTCAACAAATGAAATGTTCAAGTGTTTTGTTTATTTGTTTGTGTATTTAGTTACACTTCACATTAAGGTAACACTTTACATTAAGGTAACACTTCACTTTAAGGTAACACTTTACATTAAGGTAACACTTTACATTAAGGTAACACTTCACATTAAGGTAACACTTTACATTAAGGTAACACTTCACATTAAGGTAACACTTTACATTAAGGTAACACTTCACATTAAGGTAACACTTCAAAGGAAGTTGCTCCTATTCCAGTTTAGATATACTGTAGTTACTATTCTAGTTATGTTTGTTTTCTTTTCTTTATTCTGACGCTGTACTAACCAGATCATCAGGCTCTGGTACTACAGTATGTGTTGTTGAAGTATGGAAAGTTCTAGGAAAGGCAATGCAGCATGTTTGTATTTTGGCAGTGAAGTTGTTTATCACATATTATTATTTAATATATTCTGCATCCCAGTGTGTTACTAACAAGCCCACAGCTTCACTAGAGCATGCTGTTATTGTTTACTGTTAGTGTTACATGAGATAGTCACAGTGTTTGTGAGCTGAGTGTGTGTGTGTGTGTCGGTCAGACTTGGCTCCCACTCAGGCTATCGACAGTGTTCCTGTCAAGTGAAGGAGGCAGCGAGGTGATGGGGGGGGTTGATCCTCTCCTCACTCTGTCACTTGAAATTAAGGGAGAGGCTGGCACAACTCTATATTTAACACTGCCACTACGAAATCATTTTAGCCAGACTCAATCATTTGAAATGTCAGCACTGACATTTTTCCTGAAAAGTTTTTTTTGTGTGTGCTCACGCGAACTCATGCATACGTGGGTGTGCGTGCGCGTGCATGCGCGTGTGTGTAGGAAAGGGGGCGGCGAATGAAATGAGAGGTAAAGTTTAACCTCTCTACTCCAACTTCCCCCTCTTCCCTGGTGGTAGATTTGAACCCATGAAACACCCCTTAGGTATTAGACTGAAGACCGTTATTGACTTTGTGGTGCTGGTTTAACTTTTAATATGAGAGAGCCTTCAGAGTCTTCCAAAACAACAACATTTTCAATTAATATATTAACGCATGCTAAAAAAAAAAAAATCCTCACTTTTAAGGCTAATGTTTTCACCCTCTACCCCCTCTGCCGTGTTAGTACTGAGCTCCAGACTGTGTCTGAACTGCCCCAGCGTTGGGAGGGTGTGTCTGTAGTGGTATAGTGTAGAGAGAGAGGGGCTGGTGGAGGTAAACATCAGATGTGGGGAAAATGAAGCCTAAACAGCCAGTGTGCACTGTAATGCTGTGCAGCTGCACCGGCTGGGCTGAGGGTGCAGTTTGGGAGAGCTGGAGTGCGAGCTGATTGGGATGACAGTTTGTAATCAAAGTTGATTTATTGTTCATTAGTAGTGCATTAGCCCTTTCAGGCAGGGCCGTTATTTGTGCAGTGGCCTGTCAAGGCGAGAGGCTGCCAGCACCTGTCATTTCTAAACCATGACATAGGCAACCAGATATTACCCTGTACCCAGAGAAGTGGGCACGGTGGCAGCCGACAGCCAGCGAGAGCCCACAGCGCTCTGGGATATCCTTTACAGGAGTGGCCACTGCTTTCTAGTGCGGAGTGAGTGAGTGAGGGGGAATAGTTTACCGGTGATATAGAAAAACCACCAGCTGCTCTCTGCTGTTGCTCCTGACTCCTCGCTGGATTGAGGAACGTTTTGACTTGAAAACAGCTTCGGTTTCAAGGTGCATTACTGCTCATAGCTCTCGGTCACGGTGTGTCTCTATATCAGATAGGCAGATGAAGTCAGCACCAAAGATGTTATGTATTTCAAAGTATAGAGATAGTACGTTAACAGTATGATTAGGCTACATGGTGTATAGACAGTGATATGGTGTAACAAAATAAACTAGTCTATATTTGCCACTTGTCCCGTCCTGCTCTGCTACTAGAATGCATTATGTGATACTGTGTTGATTACTGCTGTGCTCCTCAAAGAACATAATAGATGTTTAATTTGTCGCAGTAGTTGTGGAATGTTTGAGTAGGCTGTGCCCAGATATAAGAGGAGGCATAATGTGTTGGATCTAGATTTATCTCTGGATGGTTTTCACACATTCTGTAAGCCAGCTGCTGTCTTCTCCCCTTTTTATTATTATGAATTGGCCACGTGGTTTTTCTGACTCACAAAAGACAGCAGCACAAGCCGTGTAAAAAAAGACTACACAATTTGTGGCCCCTTGTCTGCCGTCATGGAAACAAGGATTAGGTTTGCGTTGCTGGTGTGCAGAGTATGGAAACAATCTGCATGAGGATGGGTCAGGCGTGTCTTTGGGTATATTTTCATTTGAAGGGGATTTTAAAGGCTGTGATCTTAATTAAATCTCATCTGAAGGCACACAGGGTTGCGTAATGGTGCTGAGCTGATAAACCATAAGTCACGGGCACACGGAGGTACACAGGAAGAGAAGAGGGGGTTCTGATGTAGGGAAGCACCCACCGGGTCTGGGACAAGGTGAATGGGCTGGTGAATGTGCTATTGTAGGCACTAAAGTTGTCATCTCTTGTTTTATTTTTGTGTCTCAAACTTGCGTGGTAAGTGCCTGAAAATCTACATATGGGGGTGTGGCTTGAAAGGTCAGAAAGAATGACAAGATATGTTATCAGTGAAAATGGAAACTTGAACCCTCATTTAAAAAAGAATAGTTTGTGATCAAAAGTTTGTTGGATTTCAGGGCTTAGAATTTTGTAAGAAGTTGTTTTTTATCACTCACTTCAAAACATAACTCATATACTTGTATAATGTCCTCATTTTATTTTATCACATAATTTTAGTGCAAGAAAATCTGATCAATACAGAGGTATCTCTATCAGTGAATACAGTGGAACATAAAGAAAAAACTGAAAGAAATCAGCCTTTTATTCAGTAATATACTCTTACTACAGCCAACTACAGGAAATGGCCCCCAAGTGTGTGTGTGTGTGTGGGCAAACGCATGTGCGTGTGTCAGGGTGGGGGCCATGCCCTCTGCTCTGTGCTCAGCAGTGGGCACCTGCAGTGTTGGCTGCCCAGAGTGTGGGAAAGAGGCGACACCACGCAGCTCAGCTGTTGTTGTTGGGGTGAGAGGCTCGTTCACTTCTCCGTGTAGTTTGTTTGTTTTACGGAACGCTGGCCCAGCTTTGCTGAAATCTTGTTTGTGGTTTAAAAGTTAATTAAAATGCAATTATGAGTTTTGTTTTTACAGTTGTTGCGTATCATTTCAATCCCCCCGCAGAATATATAATAGCAAATGGGGAGAAAATGTGACTGTGATTATCCTGTTTATCTGAACTGTAAACGTTTTTAAAGCAGCTTGAATTTGGATGACAGAGAGAAATTACTGAGGGCTTAGCAAAACCAGGATGGGTAGCTGTTTCCATGTGTTCTTTGTCATGCATGTTGTAGCCTGGGACTACATACATTTGTTATTGTGAAATTATTGTTATTATGATTATTATTATATATTTTTGATAGTAATACACACAAATACACCAAAATTACAACATATTTTGTTGATCCTTTTTTTCCATCAGAGAAAACATGCTTGACATATTCTCTAAACCGCAATCCACCTTCAATATTTCAATAAACCTGAATGAGAGATGAGGAATGAGTCATTCATTCCGATCTTATCGAGGACTAATTATGTTCATGCATCACTTCAATACAATGCCTCCTGTGAAATCCTCATTTCGGAGACATTTTCTTGCTTGAGATTATACGCTATTCAAGACGGAGCACCATTACTATTCAAATGTCTCAGGCCAAGGTAAACCAACAGCATCAAACAGGCTGGCCTCTGATTTCTCAAGGGTTTCTTATTTTCTACTTCTCCATTCTATTTGATGTCCTTACAAAACAAGATCACACCAGGGACAAAGATATAAAAAGTAGATTTTTTTTTCTTCTTCTTCTAACCTGGTCCTTCATGGCTACTTTAATATCAGCGATGGTCTCATTGAAGTTGGCCTGTTTTTCGTCTTTCTATTCTCCTTAATTGCCCCTGTATCACCAGGAGGGGAGGGAGGGAGGCTAGCCTTATGTCTTAAGCCTGGGTCTGCTTCCCCCTCTCTCTCTCTCTCTCTCTCTCTCTCTCTCTCTCACCATGCTTTGACCTTTGGCTTCTGGGGGGAGCGCTGGTTGGAGAGCGTCTTCATTAAGTGTGAATCAGTGAATTCCCGACGTTGTCAGATGTGTGGCCAATGTTTCCTCATTAGAATATCATTTCCATGCTTGTTCTCGGTGGTGACGCACAAAGAGAAGTTGGCATAGTGTCCTTTAAAGGCAGCAGAGGCTCCAATCACTGTGTGCTGTGCCCTACCTTCACTCTGAACACACTCCTGCTCTGTTCTCCAGGCAGCACGGCATCAGACGCTGCCTGGTACACTAACCTCCTCTCTCAGACAACTAAAAATGCATTGAGGAAAAAGTATAGTAAATATTTTATATTTTTTAAATGTGGCTAACCTGTTGTTAGTTCAACTGTCATTGTAATAATGACAGACACATAAGGTATTACTGCTGTATTTGCATTGTACTGTGACAATTCAAATTTCAAAGTTTGCATCTTTGAAAGCAGGAAACATTTGTTTTTTTTACCTGATTAAAAATAGTCATTTTATTTTTGTTTATTAATATTGTTGTAATTACATACTGTACAAGCATGCGCTACAATTTATTGAGCACACATACTGTATGGACTTTAAGTGCCTGTGTGTGCATGTTTGAGTTTTTGCATGCTTCTATGCATGTGTGTGCTTGCGTTTGTGTGTGTTGGCCAGCAGGCCTGCGCTGGTATATTGCCTACAGTCACTCACACTGCAGCTGTGTGAGAATGTTCCAGGTTTGAATGTTTATATACGCAAGGCACCTGGAGAGCACCACACCTTACTGAAATCCATAAACGTCAGCTGTTTCTGGCATGCCCAGAATGTCTTATTTTTCACACCCACATATTGGTGTACAAGTAGCTGCTCAAAGAACTCTCCTAGTATTAGTTCTCTGTGAATTAACCAGACTGTCAGAGAATTCTCCCTCAGACTCTCTTCAGATGTACATACACTACCGTTCAAAAGTTTGGGGTCACTTAGAAATGTCCTTGTTTTCGAAAGAAAAGCAGTTTTTTTGTCCATTAAAATAACATCAAATTGATCAGAAATACAGTGTAGACATTGTTAATGTTGTAAATGGCTATTGTAGCTGGAAACGGCAGATTTTTTATGGAATATCTACATAGGCGTACAGAGGCCCATTATCAGCAACCATCAGTCCTGTGTTCCAATGGCACGTTGTGTTTGCTAATCCAAGTTTATCATTTTAAAAGGCTAATTGATCATTAGAAAACCCTTTTGCAATTATGTTAGCACAGCTGAAAATTGTTGTGCTGATAAAATAAGCAATAAAACTGGCCTTCTTGAGACTAGTTGAGTATCTGGAGCATCAGAAATTGTGGGTTCGATTACAGGCTCCAAATGGCGAGAAACAAATAACTTTCTTCTGAAACCCGTCAGTCTATTCTTGTTCTGAGAAATGAAGGCTATTCCATGTGAGAAATTGCCAAGATACTGAAGATCTCGTACAACGCTGTGTACTACTCCCTTCACAGAACAGCGCAAACTGGCTCTAACCAGAATAGAAAGAGGAGTGGGAGGACCCGGTGCACAACTGAGCAAGAGGACAAATACATTAGAGTGTCTAGTTTGAGAAACAGACACCTCACAGGTCCTCAACTAGCAGCTTCATTAAATAGTACCCACAAAACACCAGTCTCAACGTCGACAGTGAAGAGGCGACTCCGAGATGCACGGTAGTGTATATTTCTGTGCATCATCTGGAGTCATGATGTTAACCAGAGATAAGGGAGTATATCATATGGAGAGCGTTCTAAATGTAGACTGGCGTCCTGTGTTTACGTTAAATAGGCATGATACACCGCCCTTCCCCTTAATAGCCCCCTGTCTCAGTCAGATTTTCTCTCATTCAACACACTGGATGAAATGGTAGTAGTTACAATGATCAATAGGTTAAGAACCGTACAATCCCTCTCGCTGCTAATGACCTCAGTAGTAATGGATAATAAAATGTGGACCGTAATAGCCGTTTGCCGGGGCTCAGCCTGCCGTCTCTGGGTGTCTAGGGGTAGTTACAGTGGACCAGACACCCCCTCCATGACAAGGAAAGGTGTGAGGCTGCTTGAACCAGAGGATGTGCTGCTCAAGGTGTCAAAATAATGATTTTAATTGAATAAAATTCCAATCCAATTTGTAATGAAATTGTCAGTTATTGAGAAGTGTGAAATGGTATAACATATTGTGTTAATTCTATTTTTCTACACTGGATCTCTGTTAGACTCTATAAAACATGTACTATCAAAGAATCATTATACAAATGGTTAACTACATGTGAAAATAACCCTGGTTACATTTACTGCCCTAACACTGACAGTAAAAGTAGAGAATGTCAAATCTAAAGTGGATAGTTTCACTCATGTAATTTAATATAAAGCATCAAAGAAAATCCATTATTATTTATCCTTGGTGTGTGAGGTAATTGTTAGTGGTGTTGAGGCATTTTTTTAAAGGCAGTTCTATATCTATCTCATCACGTAAAGGGCTTATACTGTAGCGAGACATGTTGCCCAGTTGACCTTGAAAATAGTTGATCAAAATTAGTGATGCTGAGAAAAAAGCACATCAGTGCATAATGACTGTGAAATTAGGAAAGGGGGTCTTGGCTATGCAAATGACAGGACAAGTCATGTGAAAAAGTCAAGATGGACTGCATATTAAGACGTAATACAGGAGGAACTCATATAGCATTTTCATCCTCTCGTCGCCACCCACTGAAAATGAGAAATGTTAAGTGCGTTGGATCCTGGGTGGTGTGTAACCTCCTCGAGTTTCCCCTACAGGAGGACAAAACACCTCTAATCTCGCAGTGCGGAACAGCTCTCAATGAAGTTTACAGAGAGCATCAGCATCAGCGCCACGCCATCCTGTTTGGCACCACTGCCCTTTCCAGTGCCGTGAGATTACAAGCTGCTCATTATGACCCGTTTAGTTTTTGTTTTCTGTTCCAGTGGGGAAAATGAATCAGGTGATATGCATGCAGCGTGTGTCACAGAACACCTCTCCTGCTAGATAGATTGGAAACAGCTAAATTACATTCAGAGATGCATAGAAATTTCAAAGGGCCATAATTAGCTATGAGGTCGCGGTACAATTTGGGTAACCTTGGTGAAGACTGACTGTCAGCCCTAATGTCTGCTCAGCCGGCGACATCAGCCTCAGAGACACAGAGCACGGGTTTACCACACATACACACACACACACACACCGCGACATGTTAACAGTTGCAAATGTGAGACGGCTATCAAGTACATCTCAGTAGCTGTTTGTCACTAAGATGTCAGCGAAAAGGGCTTTTAATGGTATGGCACATCACAGCTGTGAGTGGCAGCATCCAGACACTCTGAGAAGCCACAAAGCCGCCGGAGCAATTAAGGCAGCCTGACAACTGTGGGGAACTGTGGGGTTCTTTCAGTGTCATAACAAATCACTTGTTTTGTAGAGTCATCCACTCACACCTTTCTGTTGGAGTTAGTTAGGGGCCTGTGTCAGTATGTGTGTGTCCTTCTCCTGTCATGGCGCCGCCGCTTTATTTGTACATTAAATAAATTGCCGTTGACAATATTCTAATGAAATGACATGGCTTATGTACACAGAGGTTCATTGTAGCCTACAGTGTGTGGCCTATCTTTGCATTTACGGATGTAGTAGCAGATCACCTCAACAGAAACAATCAAACCTTGGACAGCCCTGTTAGTGTTAGGTTGTGTGTGTCTGTCTGGACAGGGCTGTTGTGCTGAAGGTCGGGGGGGCTGTTGTAGAGTTTCCACAGGCTTACCACAGGCCATCTCCTGTCATTACTCCTCCTGGGTCTAGTATCGTGTCATTACTGCTCAGGGGGTGTAGCATCTCTCGCTGTGATGCCACTCCAGGTGATTTCTCCAGTACAGACCAGAGGGGTTGAGGAGATTTCCTGCGCTCTCTTTTGAGTGGCTGTTATAGTGTGTGTAGCCCCTGACAAGTGGTCTGGTTGAGCTGCTGTAGTCTATACCGGCTCTGCTTGTTGTCCTCCAGCTCGCTTTCTTTGCTATGGTCATATAATCCTATAAAGCATGTATCCTGGCTATGTCAGTTTTATGCTGCACCACTGTCTCAGTAGACCAGGTTAGTGACTGCTCTGCTCCCTCTCGCTCTCTCTCTCTCTCTCTCTCTCTCTCTCTCTCTCTCTCTCTCTCGCTCGCTCTCTCTCTCTCTCTCTCTCTCTCTCTCTCTCTCTCTCTCTCTCTCTCTCTCTCTCTCTCTCTCTCTCTCTCTCTCTCTCTCTCTCTCTCTCTCTCTCTCTCTCTCTCTCTCTGCCGTAGGTTCCAGTGTCAGTGGCTATGATGACACCCCAGGTAATAACGCCTCAGCAGATGCAGCAGATCCTCCAGCAGCAGGTCCTGAGCCCTCAGCAGCTCCAGGTGCTCCTGCAGCAGCAACAGGCCCTCATGTTACAACAGGTAAACACACGGGACATTCATACTGTACATAAAACACATCAACATCCTCACACGAACCACCATATAAAGTGTTTTAAAGGGAACGATCTACTGTGCGCTGCTGTTCCTTCTGAACATGAGACTGTATCAAATAGAGAACAGCCAGAGTACTGAAAGTATCCCCCGCGGCCAACTGCTGAGTTTAGCTTGGCCCTGATACATTGATTGGTTGGTGAGCTCTCACTCAGACGTAGCTCCCATGTCTTTTGCAGCAGCAACTCCAAGAGTTCTACAAGAAGCAGCAGGAACAGCTCCACCTCCAGCTCCTCCAACAGCAACATGCGGGCAAGCAGAGTAAAGAGGTAGGCTCACTATGATGACATCATCACCACCACCACCGCAACACACGCCACCGCTTTACTCAACTCATATGTTGCCCCGGCAGTACGATCCTCAGCCAGCCAAGCCCAGAGCTCAGAGTAGCGCATGGAAGGCATGTGTTCTCTCCCTCTTTCCATCTGTTCAGAGGCTGTGGTTTGACGAAGAAAAAAAGAGAGCGAAAGTATCAAGTGCCGTTATGCTTCTGATTAGCATGTCAGGCACGGTGGGTAAATACCAGTAATAACTGAATAAACCAGGAATACTGATGGTCCCTCTCCTTCCAGGGGCTGGGGCTTGTACTGCTGCTCAGGCAATGAAATAAATAACTACATTTGTGCTGTTTAATTGTTTGTTCTCTCCAGTAAACAAGTGTCCTACAACATAGAGAGTGCCCTTCGTATGAGCCCCCTAGGAAAAGAAAGGCAGAAATGTCTAGCATATACATCTGAGAGGCTTGCTTGGTCATTAACGTGGAAATGGCACGGGCAGAGAAGGTGTGTAATTGTGAGATATCAGTGCGCTCCCAGCTTTGTTGCCCGCGCTCTCCTTTTCCCCCTCTCCCCTACCCTACCTCCAGTTCAGCCAGACTGGCTCATCAGCGGCGGCTCAATGCGTGTTAATGACTTGTGGATACAGGCATCACTCTGGACAAATCAATTATTATTGTGCGGTCAAAATTTTAAAGTTTAAAGACAATCAGGGAATTTTCTGTCTAAGAGCCACGTTTTGGGGAGGGTGAGGAAAAAAGCATATAAATTAAGCCAAATGTTATTCACACACATGCTCTCACATACGCACACACACACACACACACACACACACACACACACACACACACACACATACACACACAAACACTGTTGAAGCTACCGACTTCAAAGTCCCATCTCTCTAATTAATGAACTGCAGGCTTCAGTTTGGACAAGCTGTGGTGTGATGCTCCCATAAATCAACGTGACAGCAGAGCTCCTCGGCCTCAGATAGGGCCTGTCACCAAGTGGCATCTGATGTAAACACAACTGGAGTTTGAGAGGGAGGGGGGTACTAGTCAGAAGGAGGTGCAATTGATCAGCTGAACGGAGAACTTTTGAAGTGTATTATGTATGATCACAGGAAATGGATGCAGCCTCGAGAGGCTGTCCTTCTGCTCTCTGATATGTTGCTTTTTTCCCTTTTCTATTGCATTTCTAGCTGCTGCAACCATCAAAAGACAGAATAAGAATCACGCCGCAACTCCCCTGTGGCAGGCAGACAATAACCCCCTGTTGTTGCTTTGTGCCTCTTTTTATTTTAAAGACATCAAAATGTAGTTTTTCAAAGATCTTTAACTTTGTATTTGAAGCTTGACAATAAAGGGCTGCCACTCTTTATCCTTGTCAGGAACTGTATTTTTCTCTCCCTCGTGCCACTTCTTGTTAACCTCTTATTTGGTCTATAGGGCCTGGGGTTTAATGTGTCTGCACGCTGGGAGAGCACGGGAGCTGCTGTCAGCTGATGAGTCCACAATAAAGAAATCTTGAAGGGGAGAGAGTTAAATTCAGTTGCAATTTAAAAGCCACCCTATATTTATTTAGGGCACTGATGAAAGACATTGTTCCCTGTTAACTACCGCCCCCGTAGTACCAGTAGCATCTTTGTCTTATGCTGTCAGACAGAAGGGAGCTACAGTACAGAGAAGAGTCCCATTGAAGACATTAATATTCCACTACATAATCCTCCTGGTCAGACTAACGTATCTGATCCATGGCCGTGACCCCCCTCTCCGAGGGTGTCTCAGGGGGAGTGGGATATGCAAAAAAACACTTTTCCATTTCACACCTCACACTTGTACAGGTGTGAAACAGGACAAATATAAACACCCCCTATTTGACCTTTTGAAATGAGAAGGCCTCTCCACATCAGACCAGTGTAGTGTACTGTATTGTGTTCAGGGCCTGTGGGGCAGGAGGCTTGGTGAGGGGAAGGGAAGCCCAGCCCGGCAGACCTTTGACAGGCAAACCAGGACGTGCGGAGGGGGGAACATTTTATCTGGCTATTTCAGCGGTTTCTGAGCCGCCGGCGGGTGACCTGACAGCAGCGTTGCACCGAGACCTTTTTTGTATGCGCTCAATTGTGAGAAGTAAACATAGTGGTGTATCCTGTGTTTGGTAACAGGGTGCGGTGCACAGCTTGGCAGCCTGGGTTGCTTTTAATGCCCCCCACCCCGCCTTGACAACTGGCCCTGTGTACTCATATACTGCCTAATATCCTGCCCTCTCCCAGGCTTATTTTGTTTGGCCGTCCTTATGTATCATAGAAAACATTACAAGGTGATCTTTGTCTTGATTGATCGTTATCTCCTGTTGTTGTTTAAGGAATAATACATATTTTGATGGTGAAGCTGAGACTGTGGTTAATGGAAGGGTTAAATGGCCAGTCTCTCCACTCCTCCACTCCTCTGTTACCTAAACAACATCTCCCCATTTGTTTTGATTTGGAAAAGATTGGGGATGTATTAGATAATTTCCTCCTGTTTATTGTTCTGACTACACCGCAGAGCTCTCTCTCTCTTTCTCTCTTTCTCTCTCTCTCTCTCTCTACTCCCTCACTTCACACATTCCACTTTCTAGAGTCAAATTCAATTGTTCAAGCTCATGTCAAAAATACATATTTCAATGAAGACGCTCTAACTTTCTCAGAACGTTGTAGACATAGTACTGTAAGATGAGCAAACGTCGGTTCTTCAGTCACTCTATGATTCAACTCAACTTGCTGCATTGGGGGGAAAGAAACACCTCCCCGAGCTCAGTGCCACGCCTGAGAGAGTTGTGAGACTAGCTGGTGTGGTTATTAAACACTTTGATTTAGTCACACGTTGTTTGCTGAATTATGAATAGGTGTAATTAAAATCTTGTGGCTCTTATTATGAATGATTAACTATGTTGTTTAATTGTTTGTCATTTACCTCCACACTCCTCGTTAATTAAGAGAGAGAGGGACATATACTGCACCTGTTCTGAAGTGTGCTCAGACAAACCCACATACTGTAGGGTGCTGAATGTGTGAGAGTGTATGTGGTGTGGTTTGATGTGTTCGATTGGGATTGTGTGCGTGTGTGCGTGTGAGTAAGCATACTGTAATCTGTATGTGTTATCATAGGGCCTAACGTGCAAAAGCAAATGTTCAGACATACAGTATACACTGGGATCAGCATGTGTTTGTCCGTTGGATCATTATATGTTCTTTATATATGAACACGCACTAGAACTTGCCTGTTTCTGTGTTCAATCAATATGTACAGTCCATAATAGTATGAAAATGATGTATTTTTTGTTTGCTGTGGATCACGCATGTCCTGTGTGTGTGTTTGCTCATGGTGTGTCCCTGTGTGTGTGTGTGTTTGTGTGTGTGTGTGTGTGTTTGTGTGTGTGGTCCTCAGCAGCAGCAGCAGGCCCAGCAGTTGGCCTTCCAGCAGCAGCTCATGCAGGTCCAACAGCTCCAGCAGCAGCACCTGGTCAACCTCCAGAGACAAGGCCTGCTCACCATCCAGCCTGGACAGACCGCCCTGCCCCTGCACTCGCTCACTCAGGGTCAGTACTCTACTCTACTGTACTGCACAACACACCTCCACACAGGGGATTATACTGTGTGCTACACCTGCACCCAACACACACACACACACACACACACACACACACACACACACACGCACACTCTAAAATACCCTACATTCACTTTGTCCCAATGATACACATCATATTGCATCTGCTTTGACTACAGTATACACCTTATGTAGTGCCCTCTAACTCTTGTTAGAAGTGTTCCCCACCTACCCCCATGTTTTATTTATACTGCATGTACTGTAATGTGTATCTTCCCTGTTCCTCTCCTCTGACTACCATGGTGTAGAGATGCCCTCTCCCCTCCAGTCTCTGGTCTCTCCATTCATACCTTTTCCTTAGAATGACATCATACTGGGTGTTGACCTGGTGGAAATCCCTCCTCAGGCTAGAGAAAGACTGGAACTAATGAGTACGGTTACATGCCCATAATAACACAAATACTGTGGATAGTCAGATTAATATAATCGTTTATTAAAAAATGTACATGCTTTGCAAGAAGAATGATTTCCCTAATAATCCTCTTTCCATGGACACATCTGAAATCAGGCTCCCATAAATGCAGAACATTTGCTGATCAGAATAAATGTTGTACCACAGCGAACATGTTATTTTTGCGAAGCCTATTTGATTCTGAGTTCGGACATAAATTATAAAGTTTGTATGTGAAAAGTATTTCTAAGATGCATACTTTCAGTTTTTCCGAACTCACTTCACTCACGCTGCCGGTGCTAGCACATGCGCAGATCTAATACACAGCTGGAACTCCGATTAAGGTGTTTACATGTTCTAATCATTCAAACGGTTGCTCAGAAAACCAGGCATTTTTGGCCTTGCGCCGATTAAGATAAGCAGAGTAAGGTGTTTACATGACTAATGCCATACTCAGCCCACTGCCATGTTTAATATCGAATTATTAGTATGCGTGTAAACATACTCATTGTTACTAAACTGCCACTGAAATATCCCATAAGGGGATGGTGGTGTGAGTCAACGCTTGTTGTTTAGCCAGGAAGTTTATTTCTTTATTTGTTTTTAATATTTTCTTAAGGAGCAGCCCTATGACAAAGCTTCCATACCATTTTGGAACAAGACATAGACTATTCATTCCAGGCTAAGACAAACAGTTTTGAAATAACAAGATAAGGCGATAAAGTGGAAGGGCTGGGGAGCTTAGGTAATGGACAAACAAAAACAGGGTTTGTACAGTCATGTCATTGTTTGGACTGTGTATGGAATCAGAAGATTGCCATAGGCACAGGCGTGAACCACTGGTGTGCTGCCTGTTACTGTACGCTTATTAATTACCTTGTGTCGTATATAACTGGCAAACACACACGCCCTTTGAGTAAAGCATTACACCAGTGATATGGCAGTTTACTGTTCTTTATGGAATTGCACAACAGTTACTGGACTCCTGTTGACTGTTTGATTATGCCTGGTGTCATCAAATACCTCTTAGGCCGTATCACACCACGACTAATAGCAAACAGGACAGTATAGCCATACACTCTTGGTTTGTTCGGCCATGTTTTGTCAGATAACAGTTTAAGATACAAATAAGGTATCGTTGCTCTTTGTTATTATTTATACAAACTCAAATGAGGAATTGAACCTTACCACACAGTATGTTGGTTGGTTTCACTATTTTACTGAGTGGAACCTGGCTAGCCTGCCATTGGAAACCATTGATGTTAGCTCTGTGTAAGACAGCTGTTAAAACACTTACCATCAGGCTGAGTTTCCCTTCCTATTCTACACATTTTCTGCTTGACTGTTTGAAGTTATTGATGACCTTTCTGTTTTCCACATCACTAAACTCTTTCATGCATCAGCAGCCGAGACCTACAGAGCTGAGATCTAATCTACGATATTCAGCACATAGTAAGCAGCACTGCAGCAAGAATGTGTTCTGCTGCTCTGTTTGGACCATGGTGATTATGTGTTTGGACAGAGGCGATGAATTAGGATTGCTTTTATACACTGAGGTGATCAGACAGAGATATGCTTTTTTTCCCCCTTTATTCAAATTCAGATATCACAATCAAATGATTTCAAAATTCAATCTCTCATGGCGTTATAATTGTATTGTGCTGTCATGGTGTTCTGGGACAATAGATTTAACAAAAATATTTAACAGCCGCCCTGAATGTTTTAGAATAATGTAATGCATACTTTGAAAATATTGTACATGTATAACATGGTTTATTTTTTGTATTGTTTTGTCTTATGCTTACTGGAAATGTTGATAGAGACAGTATAAAACATTTTCATTACAAATAGACATGAATAATCACATAGAGTTATCATTGAGGAGTGCTACTTGGATGACAACCAATTGTTCTCTTTATCTGGACTTTAATTTGTTTCTCTCGCGGTAAATTCTTTTGACATTAATGTTCAAAGTCTTGGAAGCAGTCAGACAATATCTGTTATAAATTACAACAATGTGTTTGGGGAGGATATAACTCCCATAAATATACATTTGATCCAGCGTCCACCTCCCCTCCTCCCCCCAAAAGCCTTTCCTCTTGACCTGTGGAGAGTGAGTGAGACAGCAGTGTTCGCGCCGCTCTGCTCTCCCAGGTGCAGCTGCCAGGTGTGTGTGTATGTGCGTGCGTGCGTGTGCGCGTGTGTCGCTGCTCGCCCCTCTCTGCGCCTGCCCTGATTGGCTGAAGTGTGTTTTGTGGCTCCATGGCCTCCCAGGTGGCGCTGTAACAGGCTGAGCTCTCATCTCTGGAGAACATTAGTTAGGTTGTCCAGGAGAGGGCAATGGGACAGTGACAAGACAAATGCAAAGAATGTGGCGAAGTACGAAGCCGTTCTCAGTGCAGCAGCGGCACATCAGGGACAGCGGTAGGTAATACGCTCCCCCAGTCAGTGATTGATTTGGAAAGCAGCGCGACACTGGTAATAGTTCCTACAGCATTAGGAGGGAGCATATTTTAGGTGCATATCACTAGGCCAGTGATTACAGGAACATAAACAGGGGTGCACCAGAGATCAAATAGTGGTGTCACCGTCCCCCCGTGGTATTGGCTCTGCAGAGTTGAAAGAGCCCAGAGTATAGGGGCTATGTTTTATTCTGTGGATGATGTCATTATGAACCTTAAATCAACTTTCTGCTTGCTTGAACATGGTCACCTGGGTACGGCGATACAAGGACAAGAAAAGGTTGAATAGCGCGGCCTGTCTGGGTGCCAGAGCTACCTGCAGAGGTAAAATTGAGTTGCCAGGCCGGTGATCAATCAAGTGTCCCAACAACATACATTTTTTAAAGTGCTTGTCTGTATTTCCAACCTATAATGAGTGGAAAGCGTTGTTGAAAAATGGAAAAAGGAGGATAAACCAATCCCGTATTTGAAAATACTGGAGATACAAAAAAGGATTTAGAGATCACTGTTATACTGTATGTCTACCATAGAAATCAGATGCTGCCTTCTCAGGTCAAATAAAAAGCAGTTTGTCCAAACCTAGATTATAATACTATTTGAGATTTTCATAGCACTACATTTTATTGTCATTCATGGTGTTATCTTGAACGACCCTCGGTATCAAGAGATCCAATGAGGGCAAGGTAGTTTAATAAGAGAAGGACATGGGAGTGGAGGATAGAGGGGGAGAGATAGAGAAATAAAGGAGACCGCTTGGTCTTAGTCCGTTACCTCTATCATCAGAGGAGTCTATGGGACCTGTTTCATCTGAGTAAACAGTGGTGTCGGGGTCACCAGGACTGGCTGGTAATTGAGGGAGAGTGGGCTGCCCTGTCAGCCACACAGGCTAAAAATACATTGCCCACTGTCACTGGGCACAAAGTGGGGTGGGGGGGGAATTATTGTTCCCGCTGTCGAAGCACAGGACACTCGCTCTACCAGTGACCTTCCCCATCCAGACAAACCATCATCATAGAAAACTTTCCCTCCAAGGATCCTTCCCTCCATCAAAAGTACAATGGGCCTTTAATAAGACAAGTGAGAAGCAACAAACGAAGGATTAGCATGCTTTTGTGCAAACAGAAACATTTGGCATGTTTTGTCTATCAGGGCTGTGTCCTTCGATGAAGGTACGTCAAGGAGTAAGACAGAAAGAGAGACAGAGAGAATACAGGGCACGCAGAATAGAGGTGAGCACGTGGAAAGGTTATTGATTTGTCCTGCAATCATTTCCTGCTCTTTGATATGCAAACGACCTAGTGTGAATTTACAGCAATCCTATCAGACTCATTTCACAGTCTCTCTGGAGTCCTTCGCATCATTAGGCCAATGTTCTCCATTACAAGCATAATTAAAATCTTTAGTAGCTTATCAAATTAAAAATACTTTTGCTGATCGTATTGAGATCTTCACCTTACATTTATTTTCCACAACAGGAATACATTTAGACTAAGCATTTTGCAAAATGTATTAGGATCTGGCGCTTGAAAGGGCCACTTCTGGTATCTATAGGGAATATAAACCCAACCGAGATAAGCATGTGCAAATCATCTTTCATTTGCCATTGCTCATTTTGAGAATAGATTTAATTCATTGTAATATTAAACGAGTGGTCTTGCCCATCCTGTCAAATGTGCACACATTCCCATATTGGATATTTTAATATGCTATAAAAAATATGGATTAACCAAATACATTTCTGAACCACAATACAAACGGCTAGAGAACCTCACGGGCAGATTTTTTTCTTCTTCTTCTTGTCAGCTTTTGCCTCATTTATGTCAAATGAAAGCAAGCTTCTCCTGCTAGTGGTAACAGACACTATATATACAGACACATACACATGTACAGTCCATTGTGTGCAAACAATGGCTAGGTTCTCTCAGGCATGGAAACTGGGGTGTACAAACACAACATTATTCTTCCTCATCCCCAATCTGGCCCAGGGTGTCAGCATGGCTGTCAGACAGCAGCACAGAAAACACGCTCTCACTGTGTATGTCTTCCGACACAAGAAAATGTCTTCTGTCTTCAAGGGATGTTTTTCTTTAGAAGGCTGCTGTGTTAGCTGCAGTGTGCTTGACTCGTTAAATGAGGTTTAAGTCTTCTGTGTCAATTGGAGGCGGTGCAGAACTTTAAGTATATTGCACATTAATGCGCTTTTGAGAATATTACCCCAGGGTCCTGTTTCTGAAGGAGGTGGGGTGGTGTGGGCTGTTTTGGTTGTAATGTTGCTATTGTAAACGTTTTGTGTGTGTTCTGCCTCTCCTCTTGTAGGAGAAATGATGGTGATTATTCAGATTTCATGCCTTGTCTGGATGCTAATTATTTACTGTGGGCATGAAATGCGTGTGAATGCCAGGGATTTGTGCATACAAACACGCTTCAGATCACAGAGAGAGAGCAGGGGGGAACAAGCGCTCTCAGTGCATTACCCTCTAGTGGAATATTTTCTAATTAATACTCAGCTTTGTTTACAGACCCTTTGATTTAATTATGTAACAAAGAGAGTTAGATTAGCTGTTAATTGATTTAATTATCCAATTTGTTTGTTTCAGGCATAAATCCAGCAGAGCTTCAGCAGCTGTGGAAGGAGGTGACGAATTTGAAGGAAGAGAACAGCAGCAGCAACAATGGCCGCCGCGGCCTGGACCTGTCCTCGCCACAACCCCCCAAGAATCCCCTCCTCAACCAACACGCCTCCACCAATGGACAGTACATGAGCCATTCTCTGAAGAGAGAAGGGTGAGTCTCTCTCTTGTCTGTCGTCCGCTTCCTCCCAACCCAACAGCTTCAGTGTAACAAGCTTGGCACAATAGGGTTTATATTTCCAGGGAATGGTTTGTGACTGAATGTGTCACTAAGGAAGTTGTGCTCATTGATTTAACATGAAAGAAATCACAGATTATGATATTCGCCACAATCTGACCTCTTTTTCTAAACTGGGGTGCAATTAGGCATGCATACGTCCTTTCTACTTTATGAAACAAAACTTGAACTCATTAGGTATGACATTCTCTTTACTGTCATCTTTGACTAAAGAAAACAGGAGGCCTACATATTCCCCATTTAAAACTGCAATTCCTTGAAGGGGCCTGAGTTGATGGACATGTTCCCATAGGGCTTTGCCCACAGATGAATATTAATTTATAGTTTGTAAGTACCTTACTGTTTTCATTAAGACACAAGCTTGTTCTGTGTGTCAGAATCCGCCTGGGGATTGCAGTGAAACACCTGGGAGCGAGGGAGTGATTTGGACTTCAGATTGCAGTAATGGAAATGGGATCAGCACACTATTAATTAGAGGGTCAAGGGTGCTGTTATTTCAGTTGCACTTAGGAAACTGCAGCTGTGACATGCAGGGCTCTGTTTGGTTAAATAAAATTCAAATTACCAACGTCCTCTCAACAACAGATAAACATACACCCTGCAACCTTCGCTGTCCTTCCGGATAGTGACGTTTATGACAACTAGCCTTCTGTAGGTGTGGTGTTCAGAACATATTGAAGCAGAGCAATTCAGACACTACAGTTCATCGACTTTATTCTTTATTCAAATAATACTTATAATTTATATTAGGTAAGTAAAATACATTCCAACCCTAATCAGAATATGTCAAACAGAGACTGTTTAATATTACATTATGTAAAAAATACACTATAAATATTTGAAAACTATGTTGATCCGATGTAAGATGTAATATATATGTCAGACAACCCCTCTTTTCCCTGGATGCTTGACGTGATATTTGTACGTTTTCAGAAACATTTCCCTGAGCCGCTATGTCTTTAAGGAAATAATTAATTTGGCATCCAACACGTTGACTTGTTTTCTTGCACTGAGGCGCTGATCTCTGAACTGCTGGTGAGGAGCCTCCAGGCACCATGAGCTCACTGCACAACATCTGACTTGTGTTTCGCTGATCAAAACCTATGTGTCATTATGAAAGCACTGCAGATGAAAACACGTTTAGCACTCTAAACCATCAAGCCTTGGGAGGTGAAGAGGGGTTCAAACACAGACAGACAGATAGTGTTCAATGGTAGTAGTGGGGAGATACAGGCCTGCATGGAGAACCTGACTAAATGACTATCTCACACTGCTCTCAATCGTAATGGGTGAACTTGGAATGCCTTATTTGGAAAGAAAATAAATGCTATATGTTTTACTGATTATGGGATACTAGTTCATCACATATATTTATTTCAAGATAATGTGAGACATTTTAGGTCAAGTGGTGTGACATCAGTATTTTGACACTCCTTTCATATATTTTGACTATGAGGTCTCACAGAATGTCCACATTTCACTGAGATATTACATGGAAACACAGATAGATCCCCCTCCGTCCTTTTCACACACTGTCTCAGCCACGCGCACACGCACACTCACACACACTCACTCACTCACACACACACTCACTCACACACACACACACACACACACACACACACACACACACACACACACACACACACACACACACACACACACACACACAGCGAGCTCCAGTGACACCTCTCCTAGCTCACTGCAGACAGTATCCACAGGCTCTGGTGCATCCATCCAGGCAGTCAGTTAGTCAGTCAGTCAGCGCTCTAGTCCCTGTGGCTGAAGATTAATCGGAGGGGGAGATATTGACACGCTCCCTCCATCACACGTCTTCAGATGTGAACCAACAACAACACCCATCAGTGGGAAGAGAGAAACAACAAGGCCCAGCTGAAGGCTCCATGAAACATTGGAGAAGACGTGTGTGAAAGGCTGACCCCCCCACCGACGCCTTGCGCTCCCTGACAGAGATGAAAAAAGAAGTCAACACACGCTCAATCTGGGGTTGAATATTCAGAGTAGAAACCCAAGCAGGTGATTTCTCACCCATCTCTCTGCTGTGGATGGCAAAACAAGGTTTCCAAACCCGGCTTTAAAATATAGATGACTGACATAAATGAGCATAATAAATCCCTATTAAACACTGCATGATGCTTATTTAAATTCATACAACCAATAATCCTTGCTTGTGTTAATTTCCACGTGCTTAAATCATATAACTATAAAGAACATTATTCCTCTCTTTTGATGATGCAGACACCATTCTAATCAGAATCCTTGCGAATAATAAAAAATAAAGGAAATATTATTATGCGTGATTATTCCATGCAAGGCTATAAGAAATGTTTGTTATAATCCAGGGATTTGAATAATCAGGTTTTAGATAATGGCCTGGGCTGGGTGTAAATAGAGAGCATCCACTCATCCTCCCAGCGCTGAACTTAATGAACTTTTAATTGATGTGGTTTTGTAAGTCCTTTTGTCATGCAACAGAAACAAGCCACTCTGCTGATGGACCTGTTTTCCCGGCCGGGCTCAGATTGGTTTACAGCAAGCTCTAAGTACCATGTAGTTAGTTTCATGTGTCATATAAAATCTGCCCAGGCACAGCGACGCCTGCAACTAAAACCTTAAGTGCATCCACAGGCATCATTCACAGCCTTTTCACTTCCGTCTTAAGGAAGGAGGAGAAATTCAATCACTGCCGGCGCAGATGAGACTTTGCTCCAGCTTTTAGCAGCCTCAAAGAGCCCTCACTCACAGACAGGGATTCTGACTGAATCCACCCCAAAATTGTGAAGGCATGTTTGTCTGTCATTCATCCTGGTCCGAGTTTTGGCATGTGAGGAGAGAAATACCCCTGTGAGCCAGATCGCTTAGTTCAATGATTTACTTATTGGAATGAAATGCATCCAATCTGTATCTGACTTTAATTCCCCAACCCTGTGCTGTGCTCATTTTGTGTGTGAGAGAGAGATGGAGAGAGAGAGAGAGAGAGAGATGGAGATAGAAAGAGAAGGAGAGAGATGGAAAGAGAGAGACATGGAGATGGAGAGAGAGAGACATGGAGATAGAAAGAGATGGAGAAAGAGGGAGAGAGAGAGACATGGAGATGGAGAGAGATGGAGAGAGAGAGACATGGATATAGAAAGAGATGGAGAGTGAGAGATGGAGAGAGAGACATGGAAGAGAGAGAGAGAGAGAGAGAGAGAGAGAGAGAGAGAGTGAGAGAGCGACATGGAGAGAGAGAGTGAGAGAGCGACATGGAGAGAGAGATGGAGAGAGCGACATGGAGAGAGAGATGGAGAGAGTGAGACATGGATATAGAAAGAGATGGAGAGAGAGCGACATGGAGAGAGAGACATGGAGAGAGAGATGGAGAGAGTGAGACATGGATATAGAAAGAGATGGAGAGAGAGAGACATGGAGAGAGAGATGGCGAGAGAGAGACATGGATATAGAAAGAGATGGAGAGCGAGAGATGGAGAGAGAGACATGGAGTTAGAGAGAGAGAGAGAGATGGAGAGAGAGAGACATGGAGTTGAGAGAGAGAGAGAGAGAGAGAGAGACATGGAGATAGAAAGAGAGATGGAGAGAGAGAGACATGGAGAGAGAGATGGAGAGAGTGAGACATGGATATAGAAAGAGATGGAGAGAGAGAGACATGGAGAGAGAGATGGAGAGAGAGAGACATGGATAAAGAAAAGGCGAGAGATGGAGAGAGAGAGACATGGAGTTAGAGAGAGAGAGAGCGATGGAGAGAGAGAGACATGGAGTTAGAGAGAGAGAGAGAGAGAGAGAGAGAGAGAGAGAGAGAAATGAGGTGGAAACTGAGCTGCACTTCCTAACCTCCTGCCAAATGTATGACCATATTAGAGACACATATTTCCCTCAGATTACAGCGATCCACAAAGAATTTGAAAACAAACCCAATTTTGATAAACTCCCTTATCTACTGGGTGAAAAACCACAGTGTGCCATCACAGCTGCAAGATTTGTGACCTGTTGCCACAAGAAAAGGGCAACCAGTGAAGAACAAACACCATTGTAAATACAACCCATATTTATGTTTATTTATTTTCCCATTTGTACTTTAACTATTTGCACATTGTTACAACACTGTATATATACATAATATGACATTTGAAATGTCTTTATTCTTTTGAAACTTCTGAGTGTAATGTTTACTGTTAATATTTATTGTTTATTTCACTTTTGTTTACTATCTACTTCACTTGCTTTGGCAATGTTAACACACGTTTCCCATGCCAATAAAGCCCTTAAATTGAAATTGAAATTGAAATTGAGAGAGAGAGAGATGGAGAGAGAGATGGAGATAGAAAGAGATGGCGAGAGAGAGAGAGAGAGAGAGAGAGAGAGAGAGAGAGAGAGAGAGAGAGAGAGACATGGAGATAGAAAGAGAGATGGAGAGAGAGATGGAGAGAGTGAGACATGGATATAGAAAGAGATGGAGAGAGAGAGACATGGAGAGAGAGATGGAGAGAGAGAGACATGGATAAAGAAAGAGATGGAGAGCGAGAGATGGAGAGAGAGAGACATGGAGTTAGAGAGAGAGAGCGATGGAGAGAGAGAGACATGGAGTTAGAGAGAGAGAGAGGGAGATAGAACGAGATGGAGAGATGGAAAGAAAGAGAGAGAGAGAGAGAGAGAGAGAGAGGGAAAGAGAAAGAGGGAGATAGAAAGAGATATAGAGATGGAGAGAGAGAGAGAGAGAGAGAGAGAGAGAGAGAGAGAGAGAGAGAGAGAGAGAGAGAGAGAGAGAGAGAGAGAGAGAGAGAGAGAGAGAGAGAGAGAGAGAGAGAGAGACTCTTAGAAAAAAAGGTGCTATCTAGAATGTAAAATGTTTCTTTGGCTGTCCCCATAGGAGAACCCTTTGAATAAATGTTTTGGGTTCCAGGTAGAACTATTTTGGGTTCCATGTAGAAACCTTTTTACAGAGGGTTCTACATGGAACCCAAAAGAGTTATACCTGGAACCAATAAGGGTTCTACCGGGACCCAAAAAGGGTTATCCTATGGGGACAGCCGAATAACCTTTTGGAACCCATTTTTCTAAGAGTGTGGAGAGAGGGATATTGAGATAGAGAGATGGAAAGAGTGAGAGAGACATGGAGATAGAAAGAGATGTAGAGAGAGGGATATGGAGAGAAAGATATGGAGAGAGAGGGATATGGAGAGAGAGAGAGAGAGAGAGAGAGAGAG
The DNA here is from genome assembly GCF_020615455.1 of Coregonus clupeaformis. Lineage (NCBI taxonomy): Eukaryota > Metazoa > Chordata > Actinopteri > Salmoniformes > Salmonidae > Coregonus > Coregonus clupeaformis. Next base: position 33,135,363 of record NC_059201.1, on the reverse strand, counting down.
AGAGAGAGAGAGAGAGAGAGAGAGAGAGAGAGAGAGAGAGAGAGAGAGAGAGAGAGAGAGAGAGAGAGAGAGAGAGAGAGAGAGAGAGAGAGAGAGGGAGAGAAGGAGAGAAGGAGAGAGAGAGAGAGAGGGAGATAGAAAGAGATGGAGAGATGGAAAGAAAGAGAGAGAGAGAGGGAAAGAGAGAGAGATGGAGATAGAAAGAGAGGGAGAGAGGAGGAGTGAGAGCATCCTTCTCACAAAGCATTTGGCCCACTTACTTCCCAGCAACCATCAGTAACCACAGCTCAGGGACTTCAGCTCAGCAATCTGTTAAAGAGATAAATAATCTGATTTGACACGACACGCCCCTCTCTTGCCTTTAATTTGTCTTACACACGGAAAATTATAATTAAATAATTTAGGGGTAAACCCTTGATTGGTGGAAGAGAGGGGAGAATGGAGTTGGGGTCTGGAGAGCCCCAGGGAGGCCACAGAGAAGCAGGCAGTCATCAATACCCACTCTGTTAGATGATAGACCGTGTTGTGACTGGCTTTCCAGACAGGCCATGTCCAGACTCTGACCCAGCTTGGTAGAAACATCAATCCTCTCTCTGTTTGCTACCAATAATCACACTGAGTGCCCAAGTGTACTCTATGGTCCCTAGGATCATGCCTTGTTGATGATCTAAGTCACCTTCCTCAAAAACAGACAGATTGTGTACAGTGTGCTGGTTGTGTTTTTTGCCGGCAGTATGGTATGCCTATGTGTTGTTGGTGTGTACGGATGAACAACACCTGGAAGATTCGGCCATGTTACGTCTAGGTAGAGGAGCTTTTTGTTCCTATTCTGTACAGGATGCAGATGACATGGTTTCCCTCATTGCTGTTACAAGATCATTAGAGTTATCTTCCCCCAGGCAGCCTGACAATAATAGCATCCTGACAGATCTGCCCAGGGTGCAAGTCACATTTAACTCCACTACAGGATCTGAGAGAGAGAGAGCTGAGGAGAGGAGCTGATTTTTCTCTCCTAGTACTGAATGAGAATGAGGTCACAATAGGGAGAACCCCCCAGAATCCCAGGCACTTCTCCTATTACCCTAATGTAGCTCATTTGGTGTAAATTCTGTCATTTACCACTGTTTAGTCATCTGCTGTTTAAAAGGGCCTTTCTGCTGCCAGCTCCTTCAGAGTTCTGTGCTCACTGACTCCCGGCACACACTCCACAATTCAATATCTTATTAATACAGAATTTACCAACAGGGCTACTCGGAAAGAATATAAAAAGCATCTTTAAATTAAAAGTCAGCGCTACATTCACCAGTCCACACATTTTCTTGTTAAAAAGTCATTATAATATATCTTCTATCATCTATTTATTAGCTGTATCAAAACATAGGTCTTAATGCATATGCATAATTCATTTAAAAATATATATTTCAGATTTTTTTTATGTTAAACATATTCATGAATGCTTCACTGCTCTCTAATTGCAATGCAATTATCACATGTTATGAACAATGTGAACTCTTAAGCAAGTAATTATAACACAAGAAAACCTGTGACGGCTCTCTTGAGGTACAGCTTTGCTAACATCTATACAAATGAGATTAATCTGAACAACAGCGTATTTTAATCCTGAATTGAATTGGCACACCCCGATTAGATTGATTTGTTCCTTTATTTTATAATGAAAAATTGCTTCTTTCATTTTAATGCATTGCAGATGGATGCGTTAGGAATGGTTCAATTGTGTGAGGGCTTTTTAACAGTCATCTTTAGGAGAGTAAAATACACACAGAGCATCTCCATAGACTAAATCCCTAACGACGTTACTGTGGGGATTTGGGTCTAATGAATGCTCCCTTGCCCTCTTCCTTCTCAGCCAGTATGTAAGCAGCAGTGGTTTGCTAGACTAGAGGGCCACTAGAAACACAGGTGGTAGTGATATAGGACAGTCCCCCAGGCTCTTGTAGCTGAGACGTGTGTGGCTTGTACAGTGCCTGTGTCCATATGGCAGACTGTCTCGTTCTCTACACGCGCATGCCTCTGCATCGTACTGTTTCGACTTGCAACGCCATATGAAAGTTGTTGTGTGGTTTGTTTATCGGGACTGTCCTGGTATTTACAGCTCAGATGTGCGCGTTTGGCCCATGCTGACGTCGGTTGGTCCGTCCGTCGATCGGTAAATAAATTGTTAGCAGACGGCAGTGTTTGGTGTTTACTGTTTGTGCTTGACGGGAGGCTGGCAGATGGATTTGCGGGCTTCCTGTTGTGGGAGCGGTCAGTCTGTTCCTCCACGTGGGTCCTGGGAAAGGGTTCAGCAGTAAGGTCTTAGGGAACCCCTGGCTGCCTGGATCAAAGTGGGCTGCTACTCGGATCACTGACACTAAATAATTACATATTGATTGGTTTTGGATCCCTCTCACAAGGACTGCCCCTACGAGGGCCGCCCCCTCCAGCCAGAGAGGAAGCAGAGATCACAAAGCTACACTGATTTCACACTGCCCGCAGTTCAAAGGTCAACTCAAGGACAAGCTTTTGTGTTGTGACAACACAAGGGGAATTCTCTCCAAACCCATCAACATCCTCAACTTTAAATGGTGTACTTCTGTAACATGCCATTGAAACATTGTTCGCACTGAGACTGTTAATAAGTAGGAATTATTGTATGTGACTCTCTCTCTTTGTCTGTCTCTTACAGATCCACGCTAGACGACTACCAACTGTCTCACCACAGTCACCCGCTCTATGGGCACGGGGTGTGCAAGTGGCCTGGATGCGAGGCAGTGTTTGAGGACTTCCAGTCATTCCTGAAGTAAGTTTCATAGCTTTTAGGCTGCATCTCTCTGCAGTCTGTTCTGTTTTCTTCATCAGACATTCCAGTGTCTTGTCTAAGTTCCCCTTCCGCCTGGCCCTCTTCTTGGGCCGATTAAGGCTCTGTTTCCCCTGGGGCTTAGTGACACTACAGGTGCAACGGGTTGTTATTTGTGTGTGTGTGTGTGTGTGTGTGCTAGGTGTGTTGTTGTGCCTCTCTATGATAGTGATGGGGTGTGGTCTCCACTGGGCCCTGCAGGGGCCTCTAATTCCTGTGATAAGTGCAGTCCCCATGGTGATTCAGGCCGTTTTTCCCAAACAAACAACGGGATAATGTTTATCTGTGGCAGCCGACACTCAGGGTGCTCCGCATGTTTGTCCTTGTCACTGGACAGGGATGTGTGTGTGCCTTTGCTTTCCTCACTCAGCTCTTTCTGTCTTTCTCTTGCTTTCTTTCTCTCTCGCTCTGTTTGCTTTTCTCTTCTCTCCTGCTCTCTTTCTTTTACACTTAATCTCTTTTTGTCTCTCAACTGCCTCTTTCACAAAACTTTCCTAACTAGCTGTATACAGTGGGGAAAAAAAGTATTTAGTCAGCCACCAATTGTGCAAGTTCTCCCACTTAAAAAGATGAGAGAGGCCTGCAATTTTCATCATAGGTACACGTCAACTATGACAGACCAATTGAGAAAAAACATTCCAGAAAATCACATTGTAGTATTTTTAATGAATTTATTTGCAAATTATGGTGGAAAATAAGTATTTGGTCACATACAAACAAGCAAGATTTCTGGCTCTCACAGACCTGTAACTTCTTCTTTAAGAGGCTCCTCTGTCCTCCACTCGTTACCTGTATTAATGGCACCTGTTTAAACTTGTTATCAGTATAAAAGACACCTGTCCACAACCTCAAACAGTCACACTCCAAACTCCACTATGGCCAAGACCAAAGAGCTGTCAAAGGACACCAGAAACAAAATTGTAGACCTGCACCAGGCTGGGAAGACTGAATCTGCAATAGGTAAGTAGCTTGGGTTGAAGAAATCAACTGTGGGAGCAATTATTAGGAAATGGAAGACATACAAGACCACTGATAATCTCCCTTGATCTGGGGCTCCACGCAAGATCTCACTCTGTGGGGTCAAAATGATCACAAGAACGGTGAGCAAAAATCCCAGAACCACCCGGGGGACCTAGTGAATGACCTGCAGAGAGCTGGGACCAAAGTAACAAAGTCTACCATCAGTAACACACTACGCCGCCAGGGACTCAAATCCTGCAGTGCAGACGTGTCCCCCTGCTTAAGCCAGTACATGTCCAGGCCCGTCTGAAGTTAGCTAGAGTGCATTTGGATGATCAAGAAGAGGATTGGGAGAATGTCATATGGTCAGATGAAACCAAAATATAACTTTTTGGTAAAAACTCAACTCGTCGTGTTTGGAGGACAAAGAATGCTGAGTTGCATCCAAAGAACACCATACCTACTGTGAAGCATGGGGGTGGAAACATCATGCTTTGGGGCTGTTTTTCTGCAAAGGGACCAGGACGACTGATCCGTGTAAAGGAAAGAATGAATGGGGCCATGTATCGTGAGATTTTGAGTGAAAACCTCCTTCCATCAGCAAGGGCATTGAAGATGAAACGTGGCTGGGTCTTTCAGCATGACAATGATCCCAAACACACCGCCCGGGCAACGAAGGAGTGGCTTCGTAAGAAGCATTTCAAGGTCCTGGAGTGGCCTAGCCAGTCTCCAGATCTCAACCCCATAGAAAATCTTTGGAGGGAGTTGAAAGTCTGTGTTGCCCAGCGACAGCCCCCAAAACATCACTGCTCTAGAGGAGATCTGCATGGAGGAATGGGCCAAAAAAACAGCAACAGTGTGTGAAAACCTTGTGAAGACTTACAGAAAACGTTTGACCTGTGTCATTGCCAACAAAGGGTATATAACAAAGTATTGAGAAACTTTTGTTATTGACCAAATACTTATTTTCCACCATAATTTGCAAATAAATTCATAAGAATTCCTACAATGTAATTTTCTGGATTTTTTCCCCTCATTTGTTCTGTCATAGTTGACGTGTACCTATGATGAAAATTACAGGCCTCGCTCATCTTTTTAAGTGGGAGAACTTGCACAATTGGTGGCTGACTAAATACTTTTTTTCCCCACTGTATCTATTTCACGCCTTAATAACAGCACCAGAACTCACTTATTTTCACGTCTTGTACTTAGTCAGATTCAGTAGTTTACTCATCAACAACATCAATCATAACCATGCCCACTGGACCCTCTCAAACTGAACCAGTCTCAGGGTCTTTGGCTTCTTCTCCTAATTCATATCCACTTGGAACTGGGCCTTCGTTGTACTGTATCGTCCCCTTTTAGGCCTGACCCTGGTTCACTAATCAACCTTGTGGGCAGTGTTCTATGGGTAATCCAACACATAACACCACCATGGCTACAGAGACAGAGGATGAAAACATCTGTGCTGTGGCAGCAGATCAATGGGTGTCTGTCGCCCTGGATTAGTGGCACTTTAAACAAGATATGACACAATTCCATTATCCTGGGCCTAGCAGCCAGGGCACACAGAGGTCCCTCACAAACACACAGGAGATAGGTGGAAGCTTTACGGTCACTTACAGTTCTGCTGTTCCTACTCTGTGTTTAAGTTCTCATTTCATACTATGCAGCCAGCCACTTCGAGAGAAGGTGGTTTTAAAAAGTGTCCTAAAATGTTTCCAGCACCACAAAACACGTTTGAAATCATTTTTGATGATAATAATGTAAGCTACTTTGGATTTCAGTGTACCGAGAGAAATCACAGAAAGTTTGTGTCTTTTTTTTAAACTCTGTTTATAACACATTTTCACCAAGTTGCTCATTACAATTTTTTTTCTCCCTCCACATTTCAGTTTTGTGAATGTCTGCTTCAATCCATCACTACGTATTGTATTCTGACATTCTTTATAGAAGAGAGAGGAATTACAATCTGTGCGCCCGGTAAAGCTCTCCTTAGAAAAAAGTATCTAAGTCACTCTGCTATGTTTTACAAGTGTTTTTATCAAGGCAACATCTTGTTTACTTTAGTTGCCTGCCTAAACTGCTTGGAACATGTTAAGAAAACATTTGAAGAGTCTCCACAAAGCCGCCTTTGTTTAACAGCAGGCAAGAGAGCGAGCTGCTCACCAAGGTGTTAACTCTCAAACCCTTAAGCACTTCATGAAACCCAGAGACTGATACTTAATCCATGTCTCCAAGAGAATCACAAATACAAACAAATAATAAATCGGGCATATGCTAATAACACCTTTATAAATGATTGTTGGGGCGGATAGATATGGTGGAAGTGAACTGGAGGAGACAGTAGAGACAGCAGAACACTGAGTACTGTATAGGAGAGTGGGAAAGGTGAGGAGGACTCTAACGTCAACCAGATTTCAGCTCACCATGCCAACAGTAACAACTAACACGGGACTGAAATGTTGTTTTAAACTGTGTGTGTATTTATTATGTCTTTTAAAGACAACATTACATACCTACATGCACTATCTTGATAAATAAAAAGGGCAAAATCCTATTCCTGTTTTCAATTCAGTGCTGAGTGGGGTGGGGTCTGGTTCACAGCAGAGATTGGTGAGGGTCAAGAACCCCTCTTCAGTGACCATTCAAAGGTCACAGCCAGTGAAACACTGCAATGCCCTCTAGTGCTGCACCCTCTGCCTCTCTCTGTCACTCATAAAACTAACTGACTCTCATACCTGAACTCTCTCTGAGAATTGCTTAAGAAAGAATAGGCTATTTGGTGGATATTACTTGTTTTGTAAAAAAAAATCATATTTCAACATGTGTCCTAAAAAATGTCTCTAAAAAATCAGAGAAAAAGTATTATTAAATATTTAATACTTAAAAAGCAGGTTTTAACTGATGTGCACACCGTTTTATTAAAAAACAATGAAAATAGACATTCTAATTTACACAATGGTCAGCTATATGGACATATGGCATCGGGCTGGTCCAAAGTAGTGGGTCTAGTGTATATAATTAAAACCAGTAAAAAAGGAAAGCACCCTAAATTATATGTAAAAAGCTGACTTTAAGGAATGTCTATTTAACTTGTTTTATTGTGGCAATTTACATTAGGGACTGTCATCCTGCCAGAAAGCTTTTAAAATCTGCTTAATTTAAAGTACAGAAAGTGACACATGCCAACATTCATAGTCTCTCTCGATGTCAATTCCCTGTATCCCCAGCTAGCTCCCTGTGTCCAGACGCTCTTCGTAGGGCTGCATTAGGGACCATTTGAATATTTCATTTTCTATTAATTATGCACTGTGACTCCATGTCATTAGAATAAAAAAAAGTATAATTTAACAAAGGATGAAGAGAAGCGAGGTGCATGGCTTCGGTGAACAGAGACATTCTAAAGCTCATCACGTAGGGTACCTTCATTGAAAATGCAGTCTATGCATTTGTTGAAACGTCTTTACTTTTCTTTAAAATTTTAGTAAGACGTTCTGAAATGTTTACGAGTTTCAATGCCCAACCTACTTAATTAAATTGACTTTTATTTAATTCAGATAATTGTAAAGCTGAGAGTGGACACCATTGATTACAGCAGCCATGGTTATCATCTACGCTTTCCTTAGATATGCCTTTTCAAATGTCCGTCTTTTTGTCAAAATAATACTAATGAAATAGTGAATATATATATATAACACGGCCATCTGAAAAGCAGTGTATTTTCCATAAAGATTGAAATTCCCCAAGGTTGAAAATAGCCCACTAGAAGCGAAATCTTCACATCCAAGCAGAATGCCATCCATTTTCCATCCCTTCACATGTCTCTGTTTTGTGTGTGTCTGTGTGTTTTTTTATGCACAAACGTGTTGTCTGTATGTTAAGCAATCGGCCCACAACAAAACTGCCAGGGAGGCCTTTAGATTTATTGAGCCATCATATCAGCCCGGCCTGCCACTGCTTCTGCACCGGTCAGGTCTGGCTACATTTGATTTGCAGTAAATGACAGAAAAAGTGCATTTGAGAAGGCAGGCACGTCGCACACCATTCCTTCCTCCGCCGGCGCTACTGTGAGCGCGTAGAGGCATGCCTAGTGACAGTGACCTATATGGTCACCGAAGATGTGATATAATTTATGATATATAATATATTGGATCCATTAGCGAGCATAATGAAGTAGTGAAATGAAAGGGTATTTGTGAAATCAGTTCAAACATCCTGCTCGGATTATGATTAAATGATTAATGAAATGCCCCTGCATAAGCATTTTCAAACAGTAATTCATGCGGAGGCTGATAAAAATCCTCCAATCATATTTCCTTCACTCGTGAACCTTATCTCTACCATTTTATATAAATCACGGAAAAAACCCTGTCTGCTGCCGGGCAAGCTACTTATTTAGATTAGTTATAAGCGTGCAGAAAAAGAGAACATCTTTGCAGAATAAAATAATCATGCATAATTATATTCATAATTCAAGTTTGTGACAGATTCCATCTATCTTCTTCTTGTTGTCCTTTACCTTTCCTTCTGGCTTCATTTGTGATCTCTAAAACTCTATGACATAATTAACTGAAAAAGACACCAAAATAAGGAGAATGTGCCAACCAGATAAGGATGGTGCCATCTTTAAAGAGAAAGGGTGCACACTGAAGCACTGCATAATTTACTAAATGAATCCAACCTGAAATTCTTAAGTCATTTTTCTTATCTATGAAGTTAAGTTTGAGCAGATATGGCCACCTCATGAAATATGGATTCCGTTCTTCTTTGCTTAAAGGAGTATTCATTTTCGGGTAATGCAGATATTGTTATACAAATCCTGGTAATATTTGGGTAGTTTTATACTTCTAGATCTGCACAGTATTTACCCATTATTATATGTACGTCTGTACAACTGCCATTCCTACGTTATTCCCACAGTACCCATACAGAGAAATTACTAGATCACGTAATCACATAAAGCATGATAGGATTTGTGTCAAATTGTATAAAGACTACAGTTTAACCATGTGAAGACACACTGAGCTGAGAAGCTTTGTTTTCTCTTCTCAGGCATCTCAACAATGAGCACGCCCTGGACGACAGGAGCACAGCCCAGTGTCGGGTACAAATGCAGGTTGTACAGCAGCTGGAACTACAGGTATTGTCTCCCGTTTTGTTTTCGCCCAAACATTTGTGGCTCCTTTCCTGACACTTCCTCCGTCTACTGCCCCCTCCTTATCTCGCAGAAATGAACCATGGGTCACACATGGAGGGGGGTGGAAGAATGAAATTATTTTGTACATTTGTGAGTAACCAGTCATTAAAAATGTGTTATGTATGCATGACAGCCAGGCAAAGATATATGAAGGGCCCCGGGGCTAAGTAGAGAAGATAATTACATTTGGAATTTTACTGGGTTTTAAAGTTATTTATTACTTTTAACTGTTTGGCACCAACAATAAAACACAACGATGGGCTTCCTCAGTGTCGACTGGGTTATTGGAATAGAAATAAATATAAATATTTCTCGCAAATAACGGTGATCAGAGATATTAATGTAGTCATCAGTATGAGTGGCCTGATAGGCACTTCTTCCCTATGAGGGACCCTGGGAAATATGCATACAATATGTACATTAAGTATAATGTACATTAAGTATGCACTTATGGAAAAAGGGATGGTACGCTGTTGGTCCATTAGTGTGTGTTGGTAAGGGTCTGTGGAGAGGTGGGTTTGAACACTTTCTAAGTGGTCACCATGAAACCCTCCCTTCTAGGCTGGAGTCGGGTGTCTCTGGGGAAGGTTTGCACATGTTTTATTACAACTGAAAGATAGACACAACAAACCATGCCATTAACTAACTGTTATTTTTTTTCTATTTTTTTGTTGCTAAGCAGGCATTCTAACCAATGGCATGTTTATGTATAACAGATTATGTGCTGTATACAGTAGACTTAGGGTACAAAGCAATCATGATTAACAGAATGTTAACCTTGAACGATGAGGTTACAATTTCAGTTCCTTAAGCATTACACCACACTACCGTCGTACTCGTTATTTCCGCTCTGGTTGTGTGTCATTGAGCGCAACTCAAAGAGTGAGAATTTATCAGACACGTCCTCCTCCTAACCCAGCAAATCTCTGTAATCTGACCTGGCAGCTACTGTAAAACAGAGAGGACAGTTTAGGACATGCAGGCAGATCCCGTTTGTTATTGGCAATGGGACACAGATTATACAGATATTCCATCGTAATTTGACCTGTTTCTCAGGAAAATAATCCTGCAGCAACAGGAAATGTGAACTATTATATGGATTCTAATTAATCTACATTTTTGTAGGGGTTGATACATTTTTCATTAGGGAAAATTCTCTGCGACAACAGAGTGATCAAATTAAGACAGAATATTTGTAGTTTAACCTTGAAGAAGAGACATCGCCAGGTAGACTCGTGCATGAAGACTAAGGTATTAAAATACACAAAGGTTTATCATCACATCAGCCTAGAATATTATAAAACTACTTCCTACTGGATATATGACAAACAGTGAGAAATAACATAATGTGTTACTACAGAGAATTTGATTTTTGTTCATAAAGAATTTTGTTTTTTTCCTTCTCATTACAGCTAGCGAAAGACAAAGAGCGTCTGCAAGCCATGATGACGCATCTCCACGTCAAATCCACGGAGCCCAAACCCACCCCACAGCCAGTGAGTAGCAGCTCTGTCATGTGCCTGTTTTCCTTCATCTTCTTCTCTCATTTGTCTAATTGCCTCACATGTATTTATTAATTTATTTCCTCATCTCTTTATTTATCTGTTAAAAAAAGCAGCTGCTCACTTGAGAGGAGCCATTAATATTGTTTTGATCACATATGTTGACATCCCAGATAAAATGTTGTTCTAATGATTAACTCGGAGCACATGGTATTCAGTAGTGCCTGAACTGGTGTTGGTATGAGCAGACAACATAGACCTCTGTAGCATGGTCCTTTGTAGCTCAGTTGGTAGAGCATGGCACTTGGAACACTGGGGTAGTGGGTTCGATTCCCGGTACCACCCATATGTAAAATGTATGACTGTAAGTCGCTTTGGATAAAAGAGTCTGCAAAATGGCATATATATATATATATATATATATTTTTTTTAAATAGATGTTTCTTTTAATTGAAACATCTCCTCAACGTCTTCAATTTGTTGTGAACATAGCATACTGTTGATTCCACCAAATAAGCTTCAGAAATACATCTCTCAAATTAATGGCTGTTCAATTCCTTATCTTGCCACATTCATCGGACCATAACACCGTCCCTATATGTCATCATACCATGTAACTTACTGTTTAATCCTTATCTTATAGGCTGTGCCACTTAACATACAGTGTACATATAGCTGCTATTTTGTCATGTTTTAGAAGGAACCCCATTACCATGGTTCAGTCATTGTGACAGTTCACTCATAGTGCCTAAAGCATGAGGGCCAATAAACTGTGGGGCTGAACACAGCGGCACACACACACACACAAACGCAGAGGCCCTCTCCTCTGACGAGTTCCTTCCAAAGCCACAATCATTTATTTCTAGTCAGTCTCTGTACGGCGCTCCACACAGCACAGGAAGGCAGTCAGGCAGTCAGGCAGTCAGGCAGTCAGGCAGGCAGTCAACATAAAGCTCCTGGAGATGTAGAGTGACAATAGGCTGCCTGTTGGAGCTTTGCCTCTGTCACACACACTGATTGTGTAGATTAGGCTTCGGAATGAGGGCCTGACACAGGGACATTTGTAGGTGAAAAGTGGCTAGGGCAGCAGATAGCATCTTGACTTCTCTACTTCTCCTCTCCCCTGTGTCAAGGCTCTGTGTTAAAGCTCTGGGGGTGACACTGCTTTTATAGAAAAATCAACTCCCAGCCGTGTCCAACGGCAGTGCAGTGCATGCTAGTAGCTGCTATGATAGGCTATGATAAATGTGTCTAGCCATGGTGTGGCTCGGTGGCTGGGTCAGTGGGGGAATCCACAGGTCAGGGCCTGAGTCTCAGCTGGAGCTCTCAGTTAGACTAGAACTAGAGATGCCCTCTGAGTTAGACCAGGGTTTAGACTATAGACTGAGTTAGACCAGGCTTTAGACTATAGACTGAGTTACACCAGGCTTTAGACTATAGACTGAGTTACACCAGGCTTTAGACTATAGACTGAGTTACACCAGCCTTTAGACTATAGACTGAATTACACCAGGCTTTAGACTATAGATTGAGTTACACCAGGCTTTAGACTATAGACTGTTCAGAAATGAATGTCTAATTTATTCGCACAAACATTACAGATAAAAACAGTGTGCAGGTGAGGTTGGAAACCCAAAAGGGCTGATATGAAAACCACACCACAAAAAACGAATATACAAATATAAGTACAAAAAAAGTTTGTTTAATCAGTTCAACAGAGCATACTAATAATAAATTACATTATATAGTAAGTATACAAGAAAAAACGTGTGTGTGTGTGTGAGTGTGAGAGTTAGGCTACATGGAGGATACTACTGGGTAGTTTGGTTCATCAGGCGGACTCCCAGTCTTCGCTTGATGTTATTGAGGGATGATGATGATGTTTTGGCAATGTGAAGATAGGAATTCCAGAGTATGGAACCTCTGTATCTGCTAGAGAATTGACTATGTGAGGTGTGGCAGTGGGGAGGGTGAAGGTTATTGCTGTGTCTTGTGTTGTATGCATGGGTTTGGGAATTAACCTGGAAGAATCCATTGAAGGGTTTAAGTAGGTTTTGGCTTGGGCGTTATACTGTATATACCGTATACCGGGGTATTTGGGAAAAGCCACGGAATGGTTTTTGAATATTTGTAGCTACTTTTTAAGTAAATACCTGCAGTCAACTTGTGCAATAGGTTAGGAGATAAAGAACATTGCTTTCTTCATTTCATCTGTCACATTATTATGTCGTTTACGGTAGTCCCCATTCACGTGTCACGTGGTGTTTGTTTACAAGCACACAATGACCAGAGACCGGAGCCTTGTGAGTCACTCACTGTCATGCAGCATGCGCCAGGTGATCTAATTACAGTATGAAATTCACAACTAAATGTTTGCCAGCTAGATATCTTATAACTATTAAGTTAACTGGCTAAAATTAGCTAAATGCTCTGCAGTTGTGCATTTGGTTTGCTAATTTAGTAGCTAGCTAGCTATTTACTTGTATACTTGTATAGTTTAGGTCAGAAACTATACAAGTTAAGCTCGTTAGCATTTAGTTAGCATTCTCTATGAGGATTCCTTAGTACTTGTTAGCATTTTGTTAGCGTTCTGGTAAGTGACGTTTTTTGGGCTTTGAATATTAGTACTTTTTAAATAAATACCTGCAGTCATCTTGTGCACTAAGTAATAGATAAAGCAGATCGCGTTCATCATTTCGCCCGTTAGATAAATTTTCATTATATAGCTTTTTCATTATGAAGCTTACTGGAACTAGTTTCCCAAAACAGCGGTTTGAGCCAGTCACGGGTGTTTGTTTACAAAGAAGCACAACAAGCAAAATGGGAGCTTTGTGAGGCGAGTCACTCCTGCAACCCAACTTAAGTGAGGTGATCAAGTTACACTTGTATGAAATTCACTACTAATGTTTGCCAGCTATATATCTTATAACTATTAAATTAACTATCTAAGATGTGCAAAATACATTTTCTCCAGCTGGGTTTTGCTACCTTGCAAGATCAAGCTGCTTGGTAACAGCAGCAGAGACAATCCCCTCCTGGATTAAGATCCCTGCTGCCTAATATTTGTTTTATGTGTGCTGCAAACTGCGTTTTGAGATACTTGCATAACTTTATGAGCTGGGTTGTCTGTCCTAGTAGTAAATGCATCCACTCGTTAGCATTTACCTAGCTTCCGCTATGAGAATTCCTTTGTACTTGTTAACATTTTGTTAGCATTCTGGTAAGTGACATTTTTGGGGCTTTTTTTACATTTGAAAAAATGAAATAGCGCCCCCTGTGTGCACTATCGGTAATGCCATGTATCCCGGGATGGCACAGGCACGGTATGAAGGTATGGAAATCTGGATACTGCCCAACCCTAGGTAGGCTGTCTGGGAGGTATGTGTATTTGTAGATGAAGGTGCATAAGTATATTAATGTTGTAGATAGACAATATATTGAGTCTCTTAAACAGAGGGGCAGATGGATCCAAGTAGTTAGATGAGGTGCCAAATGTCTTCTGTGTGATGAGTAATTTGTGTAGGTAGGAAACATATGTATTGGCCCAGACAATATTGCAGTAAATGAGATATGGGTAAATTTAGCTGTAGTATAGTGTTAGGAAGCGAGCCTGATGAACCAAACCACTAATCTTTCTGATGATACCAACGGATTTCACCACTTTGCTGCAGACAAAGTGAATGTGATCTTTACAGGACAACTTTTCATCAACTAGATCACCTAGGAATCTAGTGAATGAAACCCGGTCCATTCCATTCCCACCAATTGAGATTCTGGCATTTTTTTTAAACAATATTTCTTATTTTTACCAGTGAATACAATGAAGTTAATTTATTTTTTACATTTAAATATAATTTGTTTATCTGGAACCATTCAGAAAACTTGGCCATTCCTGAGTTGGCTTCATTGATTAGTGAATAAAAATTATTGTGTGATAAAATGAAGTTGGTATCATCAGCAAAAAGAATGGGAAGTGCGGATCTTGGATCCGCATATTTATAGAGGGGGATAGCTTTGGCAGTTTTCAAATCTTTAGGAACAATACCAGTTTCCATTGATTGATAAGGAGCACATACATATATATATATACAAAGGTATGTGAAGACCCCTTCAAATTAGTGGAGTTGGCTATTTCAGCCACACCCGTTGCTGACAGGTATATAAAATCGAGCACACAGCCATGCAGTCAAATGGCAGTAGAGTGGCCTTACTGAAGAGCTCAGTGACTTTCAATTTGGCACCGTCATAGGATGCCACCTTTCCAACAAGTCAGTTTTTCAAATTTTTGCCTTCTTAGAGCTGCTGTAAGTGCTATTATTTTGAAGAGTAAACGTCTAGGAGCAACGGCTCAGCCGCGAAGTGGTAGGCCACACAAGCTCACAGAACGGGACCGCTGAGTGCTGATTGTCTGTCCCTGGTTGCAACACTCACTGCCGAGTTCCAAACTGCCTCTGGAAGCAACGTCAGCACAAGAACTGTTCATCGGGAGCTTCATGAAAGGGGTTTCCATGCCAGAGCAGCTTCACACAAGCCTAAGATCACCATGCGCAATGCCAAGCGTCGGCTGGAGTGGTGTAAAGCTCGCCGCCATTGGACTCTGGAGTAGTGGAAGCCCCTAGTCTGGAGTGATAAATCACACTTCACCATCTGGCAGTACGACAGACGAATCTGGTTTTGGCGGATGCCTGGAGAACACTACCTGCCGAATGCATAGTGCGAACTATAAAGTTTGGTGGAGGAGGAATAATGGTCTGGGGCTGTTTTTCATGGTTCGATCTAGGCCCCTTAGTTCCAGTGAAGGGAAATCTTAACGCTACAACATACAATTACATTCTAGACGATTCTGTGCTTCCAACTTTGTGGTAACAGTTTGGGGAAGGACCTTTCATGACAATGCCCCCATGCACAAAGCGAGGTCCATACAGAAATGGTTTGTCGAGATCGGTGCGGATGAACTTGACTGGCCTGCACAAGCCCTGACCTCAACCCCATTGAACACTTTGGGATGAATTGGAAGGCCGACTGCAAGCCAAGCCTAATCGCCCAACATCAGTGCCCGAGCTCACTAATGCTCTTGTGGCTGAATGGAAGCTAGTCCCCACAGCATTGTTCCAACATCTAGTGGAAAGCCTTCCCAGAAGAGTGGAGGCTGTTATAGCAGCAAAGGGGGGACCAACTCCATATTAATGCCCATGATTTTGGAATGAGATGTTCGACGAGCAGGTGTCCACATACTTTGGGCATGTAGTGTATCTACAGCACACGTCATACAGTACACTTCCTACATAAATAGGCTAATTAACAGTTAGTCCTAATTAAATACATAACAAGCATATACTGTACATACACAGTGTCAACTGAATATGATTGAATGTATTCCTTTGAGCTTGTTTGGAAAAATATATAAAGACAGAATACAGCGCATAAACAGTGTGTGAGCGTGCGTGTTTGGTGCGCGCGATGCGTATGTGTTTGTGGTTGTCATTGTGTGGTTGTGTGATTGTGTGTCTGTAGTTGGTGTCACTAAGCATTCTTGTCAGAAATCTGACCTTTTTGCACTACATAATTAAAATTAAGGAGGGAATTTTTGTTTATTTTCTTTAGCAGCTTGGCGAATCAAAGCCAGTATAATTAGATCACCCATTACCATTTAATTAATTTCTGTGTGAAGTCTAATTTTGTCTCTGCACTGGAGTGAGCCCAAATGCTGAGGGAAAGAAAGGCTATTACCAGGCTGTCTGGCCTATTGTTGAGGGCCACTCACTGTTTATGGCTGGGGAATATGGATGAAACATGAAACAAAGACTGCTAATCAACAGGAAAATAAGTCAGACGTCCAGTCTATTGATAGTATTGTGTCAGAAAACAATAAACCCAAGTGTGATTTATTTGGCTCTTGATTTAGAATAACACACTCGTACAGTAGTGAATTTACAGTATACATTCATGTGCTTTCAGTATTTGTGTAACACATTACAGATGTAGGATCTTAATTTCAGCCAGTTTGCCCAAATTAATCCTGCAGCAACAGGAAATGTGAATTATTATGTGGATTATAATTAATAGACATTTTTGCAGGATTGATCAAGTCTGAAATTTGAAAGTGGATATTACAAACTTCAGAGGCTTTTTTAAATACACTACAAGTTTTACATTTTGCATTGCAGGAAAGTTCTCCTATAACAGGGTGATCAAATTAAGATCCTACATGTATTTGCGTAGAACTCTGCCAAAAGGCATATTCCAGCCTCAGAATTGTAAATAAACATTACATGTCTCTATTGGTGCAGAAAAAAACATACACAATTCCTTTGTTTTAGCATTGCAAATCATTACAAATACAAAATATACAATTACTTTAAAAAATCACACTAGCCATAACCTGGTTAAGTCAATGCCATGTCAAGGATGAATTAAGCAGTGGTGCCAGCCATGCAGCTAGCCTCAGATTTCTTTATTATATACCTGTCTATCATATGGGGCCATCTCAATGGTAATGACTGCTAATAGGGTTGTGGTAATTGTGTGGCCGTGGAGGATCCATGTGATGAGGGGTGAGATGTTAAACACTGTCTGTTCACTTTCACCTGC
Source organism: Coregonus clupeaformis (assembly GCF_020615455.1). Taxonomy (NCBI): domain Eukaryota; kingdom Metazoa; phylum Chordata; class Actinopteri; order Salmoniformes; family Salmonidae; genus Coregonus; species Coregonus clupeaformis. The sequence continues at coordinate 33,118,253 of NC_059201.1, read as the reverse complement.
AAGCCCCCCGTCTTCCCTGTGTCACCACTGTCACCCACAACCATTATCAGCAAAAATTTGACATCTGATACCTTCAAAGCAATTGACAGCCTTGACATTTCATTAATTTGTTAACACAATTCAGAAATGATTGTCAAAGAGGAGACGCCTCCTGCCCACTCTCTCTCTTTCTCTCTCTCTTTCTCTCTCTCTTTCTCTCTCTCAGTTTTTTCCTCCCCTCTTTCCTCCTAGACTGAAGTGGTGTTTAATTTGGAAACTGGCCTCCTTCGGCAAATTAGCAATTAGAACAATTTTGTGGGAATATGTATATGTGTCATTAGTATTCCTGCAAATTAATAACTGGAGCAAGGGGTCAGGCTAGAATTTTCCACTTGACTGCTGCTCCACTGTGGAGGCTTGGCAGTGTTTGGAAGCAGCCACAGCTGCTGGAAGCCATGGTATACCTTTGGAGCACTTGGCTTAATTAGTTTACCTTGTAGCCATTATTACTAATATCTCTCCCCACTCCCTCCTCACACCCCACCCCTCGAAAGAACAGCAACCCCTCTCTCTCCCCCTGTCTACAAAATATTCCAGAGCCATCTTGCGCCAGCCAGCCCTGATGATGGGGTCATTTAGATACAGCATTTAATCATCACATCACCTCCATAAGCATCTCCTAATTAGAGTCCTTACAATACAATTTCAGCTTGTAATTAGTCCAGATTGTCTGCTTCCTCTACGTGGCTTATTAGTGGTTGCTCAGCGGCAGGTGAGAATCTCACTGTCTTTTGTCAGGGCTGTTAGTGCCGCCCATCTCCCCTCACCCTTGCCAGTCTCCCAGCGGGGGGGCGGGATTGGTTGAAGTGTGTGGGTGTGATCTGCCAGCAGATCAAACAAAGGGAGGAAAACAGAGAACAGGGAGCTGAGCTGTTAGGGAAGGAGGAGGAGAGGAGAGAGATCCATGAGGAGGAGGTGGAAGAAGTGAAGGATGGAGGAGGAGGGTAGGAGAGAGAATGAGCAGGATGTTTAGCGAACGTTCACGGATCATCCTCAGGGTGGCCCATAATTAAAGCTGTGATCAGCCTAGCCAATGAGGTGTCTTGAGACGCTGGGTAATTAACGAGCTCTTGTCTGTCTGTCTGTGTTGTGTTTTGTTTTGTTTACCCTCCCTCCCAGCTCAACCTGGTGTCCAGCGTCACCCTGTCCAAGACAGCCCCCCCTGAGGCCTCGCCCCCCCTGAGCCTGCCCCAGACCCCCACCACCCCCACGGCCCCCCTGACGCCCCTGTCCCAGGCCCACTCCGTCATCACCCCCAACAGCCTCCACCACAGTGTGGGCCCCATGCGCCGGCGCTACTCTGACAAGTACAACATGCCAAACTCCCCAGGTACTGGACACATATAGCCCACACACACACACACACACACACACACACACACACACACACACACACATCCAATTTCAAATCTATCAGACTGCAAATGGAAATGTTGTATCTATAATAGCTACTGACTATGGCTTTTGTCTATGTTCGTCTGTATGTTGTGTTTGCTCCCTTTGTACAGATATTGTCCAGAACAAAGAGTTCTACATGAATGCTGAAGTCAGACCTCCCTTCACGTATGCCTCATTAATACGCCAGGTAAGGATCCTCTGCTCGGCTGGCTCTGCTCTGGGCTGGTAACTTGTAATGCATTTAATCTGTCACTTAAAGGAATAGGGCCTTTAATCTGCTTCAGTGGCTTCCGTCATTAACAGGACAGCAGATACATATTCAGCCAAGACACAAACTGCTTATATTTTCTCTATCCTGCCTTGTTAAATTTCAAATACAATTTAGACGTGCAGCGGAAGATTAACCATCTGCAAATGAGTGCAAGAATGCGCTCGGGACTCCAAAAACAGCCATATATAACAATTGCTTTTGATTAAGCATTACGGTGGATGTGATTATGAAATTCATTTCACACAACAGTAGGGATGAACCTGTTCTAAGATGGCCAGTCAATTATCGGCCGGCTCGCAGTAATCTGTGATCTCAGGAATTAATCTGAGCCTGGCATAATTGCTGGCCTGTAATCTGCCTGAGAAATATTTTCGCTTCCCACAATTTACACTGCCAATATAAATATATTCAAATTGCGAGATTTGAAAGGGAACCAGACAGTTCCTTAAACAAAGCGAGAGGGTACAGATCGTGCACATAATCACATGGACAGACCATGCACTGTTGTCTGTGTTCTTTCAGGAGAGCACACACAACCTGCATGCCACTTGTGAATAACAGATTTTTTTTCAGAGGGAACAAAATGTTGAATGTTGTTTATGTCTCTTGGTCTTTTCCAGGGTATCCTTGAATCACCGGAAAAGCAGCTAACACTAAATGAAATTTACAACTGGTTCACACGAATGTTTGCATATTTCAGGCGCAACGCTGCAACATGGAAGGTAAAATCAGTCTTCACTTTGACTTCCTTAGACAAATATAAAGGGCAGGGACTGTTGTGTTGATCTTGTGGAGTTATACTGAACAAAAATATAAACGCAACAAGCAAGAATTTCAAAGATTTTACTGAGTTACAGTTCATATAAGGAAATCAGTCACTTTAAATAAATTCATTAGGCCCTAATCTATGGATTTCACATGACTGGGCAGGGCTGCAGCAATGGGTGGGCCTGGGAGGGCATAGGCCCACACACTTGGCAGTCAGCCCCAGCCAATCAGAATGAGTTTTTCCCCACAAAAGGGCTTTATTCCCCCCCCTCAGACGATCCCAAAGGTGAAGAAGCTGGATGTGGAGGTCCTGGGCTGGCGTGGTTACACGTGGTCTGCGGTTGTGAGGCCGGTTTGACGCACTGCCTAATTCTATAAAACGACGTTGCAGGCAGCTTATGGTAAAGAAATTAACATTAAATTATCTGGCAACAGCTCTGGTGGACATTCCTGCAGTCAGCATGCCAATTACACGCTCCCTCAAAACTTGAGACATCTGTGGCATTGTATTGTGCGACAAAACGGCACATTTTAAAGTGGCCTTTTATTGTCCCCAGCACAAGGTGCACCTGTGTAATGATCATGCTGTTTAATCAGCTTCTTGATATGCCACACCTGTCAGGTGGATGGATTATCTTGGCAAAGGAGAGAAGCTCACTAACAGGGATATAAACAAATGTGTGCATCGAATTTGAGAGAAATAAGCTTTTTGTGCGTATGGAAGATTTCAGGGATTTTTTATTTCAGCTCATGAAACATGGGACCAACATTTAACATGTTGCGGTTATATTTTTGTTCAGTGTAAAAGATAGTCAAATATATCAAGTTTAAATGCAATGAATGAGCCATAACCCAATTCATAACCTTGCCCCATTTATTCTATCCAAATAGAGCCACTCCTAACACAAACACTGTCTGTTACCTCACAGAAAAATGATGAGGGAAAATTTGCATTCTTGTAAAAAATCCCCAGCTAATATTTGGAGATGTTTTGGTGGTGGGTGGCATGGGTTTAACACACCAATGTGCTGCCAGGGACTCTATAAAACGACGTTGCAGGCAGCTTATGGTAAAGAAATTAACATTAAATTATCTGGCAACAGCTCTGGTGGACATTCCTGCAGTCAGCATGCCAATTACACGCTCCCTCAAAACTTGAGACATCTATGGCATTGTGTTGTGCGACAAAACTGCACATTTTAAAGTGGCCTTTTATTGTCCCCAGCACAAGGTGCACCTGTGTAATGATCATGCTGTTTAATCAGCTTCTTGATATGCCACACCTGTCAGGTGGATGGATTATCTTGGCAAAGGAGAGAAGCTCACTAACAGGGATATAAACAAATGTGTGCATCAAATTTGAGAGAAATAAGCTTTTTGTGCGTATGGAAGATTTCAGGGATTTTTTATTTCAGCTCATGAAACATGGGACCAACATTTTACATGTTGCGGTTATATTTTTGTTCAGTGTAAAAGATAGTCAAATATATCAAGTTTAAATGCAATGAATGAGCCATAACCCAATTCATAACCTTGCCCCATTTATTCTATCCAAATAGAGCCACTCCTAACACAAACACTGTCTGTTACCTCACAGAAAAATGATGAGGGAAAATTTGCATTCTTGTAAAAAATCCCCAGCTAATATTTGGAGATGTTTTGGTGGTGGGTGGCATGGGTTTAACACACCAATGTGCTGCCAGGGACTCCTGGCCGAGACCCTCCCACAGAACTTAAACTGAGAACACCTTATTTATTTTCCTCTGGGCCACACACACACAGGCAGACAAACCCCAGAGAAAAATAGAGGGGTTAAAAAGAGAGGGCAGACAAAAAGGAGAAGGAGAGAAGGAGTAAGAGAAGAGAGAGAGTGATGAAGCATTGAAGGCTACCCTCATAAGGCAGAGAGGGCCTGTAGTGTAGCGTATCCACAGTGCAGCTGTGAGTGAGACCCCCTAGCCCCCCTCCATGGCTCACTGTCCTCCCTCAGCTCTCTAACTGCCTGCTTCCCCTGCCGCTGACAGCCTGACCATAGGGGCACATTTGAGTTATAAACAAAAATCCAACACTGTGACACACTCCTGCATATTGGCGTGCGTGCACACACACACACACACCTACTGTATACACTAGAGTTCACACAAACACTCAATAAGGTCCAATACATTTACAGAGTTCTAATCTCATGTGTCAGTGATTGGTTTATTTAAAAAAGGTAACCCGCATACTCTACAAATGGTCTTATGAAAAAGCTTATAATGTAAGCCAACAGCTAAAGCTTTTGGAAATGTGTCTTCTCCCTTATTGTTCAATTGTAGGTAAGGTCATAACTGAAACTGACAAGCCAAAGAGACTGGTTTATTTGATCAAGGTCTTTGTTCAGTCTGGGTTTTTGTTTTCAAGGTCTTAGTGGCTCTTTTCAAATGGCTCATCATAATTTAAGGCTCTGTGAATTATATTTTTAAAGGATGTTGATTAAATGAAACTGTATTGCCATAGTAACTGGAAAATATTTCCACAGTGTTTTTCTCATTTAAACTTTACAGCCGACAGATCACTGATACTTGAAAAAATTTACAATGATGTCCAGGTTATGTCATGTATGTGCCTGTCTATATGTTTCTTCTCTGAAATGAAATGATTAGACATTTTCCTGTGTTGATATAATTCTTCTCTCCCTTCTTTTTTTTACACCAACTGCAGAACGCAGTCCGGCATAATCTTAGTCTTCACAAGTGTTTTGTGCGAGTAGAAAACGTTAAAGGGGCTGTGTGGACAGTGGATGAACTAGAGTTCCAAAAGAGAAGGCCACAAAAGATCACTGGGTAGGTCTGACATCTCTGGCCAACTCTCACGTCTGGCTGGTTGTGGCTCTATGGGAAGAGGCTGCTCCATCTCATTGTCTGTGTCCCACGAAGCCCCCCAAAGTCCCCGCTTGCTTTGGTGTGCAGCATCCCCCATGCTTTCAGTATTCTGCCCCTGGTGTCGCATCATAACCCACATTGGCTTGTACTGGTTTTCATTTTGATCCTCACCCTTTCCTCCCTTGTCCCCCTGTCTGTCCATGTGTCTGTCTGTCTGTCTGTCCCTGTGTCTATCTGTCTGTCTGTCTGTCTGTCAGCCCTGTGTCTATCTGTCTGTCTGTCTGTCCCTGTGTCTATCTCTCTGTCTGTCCCTGTGTCTGTCTGCCTGTCCCTGTGTCTATCTGCGTGTCCCTGTGTCTATATGTCTGTCTGTCCCTGTGTCTGTCCCTGTGTCTATCTGTCTGTCCCTGTGTCTGTCTGTCCTTTGTGCTGTTGTGTTGTGGTCATTGCATCTGCATCTGGCTGCCCTGCTACTTGTCTCCCGCCCAGGGTACCAGTCGCACCAACCTTTCCCTGCATAAGTGCTTTGTGAGAGTAGAGGACGAGTTTAAACGCGGCCGCCATATACAGCGAGGCCGACCTCGGAAATACACCGCTGTTGAGAACTTTGATGAGCTGCTAGTACAGTAAGAACTTCTGCCTGGCCCACCCCGCCTCCTGAGCCCCAGCTCCCCCCAGACCTTCACCCCCCTACTACCTGCATGCTCTGCCTCTGTGTTCCCATCATGTCTCTGTGTTTAGTGCTTCCTTTTCATGCTTTTACAAAACCTCCTTCCATCAACTTGTCTTGTCTTCCTTACAATGAAAACAATGAATTGAAATGAATCTCTGTGTTTTTGGTGTGTGATAAAATTACCATTTTATTAAATGAAATATGAGCATTTTCTAAACTAAAGTTGTTGTCTGCAGAAGTCCAGCCTTAGTGAAAAACATCCAGACCAGCTTGGGCTATGGTCCGGCTCTCTCTGCAGCCTTCCAGGTAAATATGAATACTGTCTCAGTATCAAGCTCTCTTGACCTTTTACCCTTTTACTGTGAGGGGAAAGAAAGGCAGGAGGGATGGAGGGAAGCTGAAAAGTGCTGACAGTTCTCTTCCGTTTCTCTGTTTTAACACTGTGCATGCTTTTCAGGCTTCAATGGCAGAAAACAATATACCTCTATACACTACTGCTTCCATTGGAAGTCCTACCCTCAACTCCCTGGCGAATGCCATCCGAGAGGAGATGATTGGAGCGATGGACCATGGAAACAGCAACGGCAGTGACAGCAGTCCAGGACGCTCTCCCTTGCCAGCTATGTGAGTGGCTCCTTACTTTCTATTTACAGTAATCTGTTTAAGACTGAAGGGAAGGAATGAGTTTCAGCTGGTCTCCACTGATTCAAATAGATCCCAAATAGAATGGATTTGAGCAAACACATTTTTTTATCTAGCATTTTAATATCCCCCAAAATGCCTTAGAATTGGATATTACATGTAAATAACATATTAAAGGAACATGAAACAATGCTAAAATGGATAAAAATATATATAAAGAGAGGATGATATTGGCGCGGTTGTATGAAAGGTCAGAACCGGGCCTTCCCTGAAAAAGGAAACTCCACCTTCTAGAAGGTTCTAAAGCCAGGCAAGGCCAGGAAGAAAAGACTGGAGCCCTCTGTTATATCAACACAAAGTTTATAAACTCTCCTTTATTACGGTTAAAAAATGTGTCCTACTGTCTGCTGAGTCCCACCATAATCACCCCTCCAATTCTTTTACAATATTTACAAAATGCCAGAACGCAAAGTGACAGAGCTGATGTCTCCTCCACACTGAAATACGAGTTAGAACACATTCAAATCCCTCTCAGCCGTCTAAAGAAAAACAACAAAAAATCATAATTAGTCTAGGAGAAATAGTCCAAGATTCCCATGTAGGAAAACGGTGGTCTGCCTGGAAACCGCAGTTCCCTATTCACTTGTTGTATAGCACTGTCTGCTGTGTTGTTTGAAGCCTAAAATAATACGGGGCAGGCAGCATCGTTTCCAGATGTGGGGCAGACCACCGATGTGCAGCTCTGCTAGATTTAGGGATGGCCCCATAAAATGTCTGAGCTAGAGGGAAATTATGCCTGAAAACATAAAGGTGCAGTAATGAGCTTGTGGCGAAATGGAGGAAAGTGCCATCCCTAATCACTGTGAACATAGCTTTGGGCATCGCTCTGGAACAGGAAAGGCAGAGACAGGATGGGTGTGCTGGCCCAAAGGCTGTCTCCCTCTCTCTCTCTCTCTCTCTCTCTCTCTCTCTCTCTCCCTCTCTTTATCTTGAGGCTGATGAAGCTCATTTACTGAGCTTTTTCACAATGACTGTATGTGGATAAGCTTTATATGAGTACAAAATGCATCAGAGCATTCAACTTCAGTGTATTCGCGCAAAGCCACATTTCTTCTATCTTCTATGAAACAGCACGCCTTCAAACAAAAGTTCAGGTTTACTTGCTAGCACCTCTATCGCTCTAAAGCCAGCTCCCTCTTTTCTCTCCATTCTCCAAGAGACACACCTCACCCAAGCTACAGAATCACAACATCCTCATCCCACACAAACCAAACCTGGCTCATAGACCCAACGTCTCACAGGTCTTCACCTGGCGTACAGACAACAGACTGGCTATTTACATTTACATTTACGTCATTTAGCAGACGCTCTTATCCAGAGCGACTTACAAATTGGCTATGTAGTGGCCCAGGCCGTACATGTGTTTACCAGCTGCCTAGCTCAAAGCCCTGCATGGTGTTAGATGGAGTTAGGCTTTTACTACAGAGAGGAAACTAGGGCTGTTCTCTTTTACAGGCTGACTATAATCAGGTATCCAGACCCAGCCAGCTAATTAGCAGTGTGGAGTCAGCATGCAGTTCAATAGCATAATAATAACAATTTCATGTTTGCCCTGCAGCCAGGGATTGAGACCTGAGGCGATGTGACTTGTGAAGTTACTTTGATCTGAAACCAATAGAAAAGCCTACTTTACTTTTTCCCCTGTTTTATAATCACACCTACAGTAAATGTGTCAGCTCATTAGCATAGAAACGTCTCCATCAAAAAAATTGCATATCACGTAAGACATTTGTGCATAAATAAATCAAATGAGTCTGGGGGGACAGAGAACATGCTTGTCCCTGGTCACTGTTCAAAATGGGCTCAGCGTCTCGTACTGACACCACACAAACTCCCGTACAGCACAGTGTTGGCACCACAGGTTAGAATGGGAAATATCCTGCAGCTTCTCATAATGTTTTAATTTTTTCCCTCCTCTCTGCTCTATTCATGCCTCCTTCCCATGCGCTTTATTCCTGCGGTGTTTCTGTAATGAGAAATTTGGCAGATCTCGTCTCTTTAGAGCCCCCTTTGCCCAGGCAGTGGGCTGGGTTCATGTTTTGCCTTGTTTACAACTGACAGCGTTATTATTCTCATGGCTCTCTTTCTTATCACAATGTTGTGTTGAGTGTGCCTTTCTGCTCTGCTCGCGCGCCTTCCTGCCAGCGCTTTTCTTCCATTATTGACACTTGGTGAAAATATGCATTAATTTTGGAGTTTAAAGCATGTATAGTGGTGTCTGGTCGCTGTGTTTGCTTGAAGTTGATTAATGATAGAAGCCGGCTCGGGGTCGTCCTCTGGAGACCCGCCTCGCAGGTTATGCATGTTAACGAGAAGGAAGAGGAACACACAGCGCTCGCTGTCACTGATCCACTGCCACCAGGAAGTTGACAACAGCCCACTCTCTCCCTCCACAGAGTCCATTCTCCTCTCTCCCCCGTCGCACGTTGTTAATCTTCCTCATTTATCAATTCTAAGTGAATACCCTGTTGTCGGCTGCTATGAAAATAAAGCCTGCAGGTTTTCCGGGATTGGAATACCTTAAAAGAAGGTGAAGTTGTCATCAACACCAGCCCAGAGAGGCCCCTCTCAGAGATTCATTAGAGCCACTCATTTGTTTTTGTTCCTCATTTCTCTTTTAAATCTGAATCAATACATGTCTGTGGTTCTCTTTTGAGGAGGGAATGAAAGGTTCAACAAGGGTTTAACCAGCTAAAGATAAACTAAATGGAACATCCACTGTCTGTTTGTGTTCTGTTTCCATGCAGGCATCACATTAAAGAGGAACCGCTGGACCCAGAGGACCACGAAGGCCCCCTCTCCCTGGTGACGACGGCCAACCACAGTCCAGATTTCGATCACCACAGAGATTACGATGACGACCAGGGCCACGATGACATGCTGTAAGGTCGGGCCCCCAGGGGCCTCTCCCAGAGGCAGAACTAACCTTAGTCATCTGTGAGACGCCACAACGTCACAGATAACACAGATACAAGACTGCAGTCTCAGTCCTCTGATCACAGCTATCAAATGTTTCCAATTGACTTTTAGTGCCATTAAATACATAGTGAAAAACAAAAGAAAGAGAATACGTCCCACATGGGAGTATTTTTGATTTATATCTACTGTTTGGTTTAAGTGAGCGAAAATAAGAAAAAAAAGTAATTTCTACTCAACATGCGTTGGATGGACATGTTTGGTACTGGGGACTTCTTCTTGGTCAGCGTGCTAGCTTCAAATCCAGTATGGACTTGGACCTGCACTGTGCAGCCGTATGGATTGCATTCAACCACACTGAGCACGGACTGCAGAGCGGTTCTCTCTCTCTCTCTCTCACACACACACACAAACACACACACATGCCCATAAACTCAAGAGATATTGAATGGCGTTTAATTTACACTGTGTGTGTGTGTGTGTGTGTGTGTGTGTGTCTCTGTGTGTGTGTGTGTGTGTGTGTGTGTGTGTGTGTGAGTGTGGATTTAGTTCATGGTCACTGCCTTCAAAACTTAATTGGTTTGCTTCCATCTAGGGTGGGAGGGATGTTTTTTGGTGTGTTTTGAGGGTGAGGGGTTTAAAATGTAAACTATGTATTTTTCATTGTTCATTGCTGTTGTTGTTGCATTTGATTTCTTTAACTGGTCAGACCTCATGCCCATGCTGTGGAGATTCTGTATGGTCAGCATTTAATGATGGATGTTTAGGAGTTCCTTTCTTGTTGTTTCCTCATTTTTTTACATGAAGCAGAATGTCAAATACCAAGTAGTATTTTTCTGTCATTTATTCCACATGCTTCAGAATGCCACCTCTCTGACATGTAGTCCATCCCCACCCCAACCCCCCAAGCTCATGAAGTCCATCTGCAATGCACTACTCGTAATGAAGGCTCTCTCCACGCATCAATGAAGTTTAATGTAAGATGGGGATGAATGACAGAGAAATCATGCAGGTTATGATTTATCCTCATGAAATTATATTTTAAAACAGCCCTTCACGGCAGTGCGTTAGCTGCAACCAAATTTCTGATCATTCGCAAGCTCCCGGTTTTAGAAAGAAAATGAAATGTGAGGTGTGCAGTACAATCATAATATTTTAGACCAACTAATTGTGATTCCTGAACACAACTGTCATTGTAGATTAAACATGTCTAGTTTTCCACACTGTAATTTCAATCATGGAAGGATTGTTTGGCCTTGCTTGAAGATATCAAAGTGATTTTTTTTACCATATGCATGACCAGTTGGCTCTCAATTTCTTTTGTGATTATTAATAATTACACATATCAGATGAAATATGAATGTTCTTAATTTAGGGATAATCCCAAGACTGGCAATTAGGCCTGATCATTATTTAATTCCAGTATTGGCAGCCATGTTTACGCCCACACACCACAAGGTAACTGATGATCTGGGTACTGTTCAGGGTCAACATCAGCAGAACCCAATGACTAAGTCAGAGTAGTAATGTAGGCCCTGCAATAGGGTGGATGGGATTGATGCTGAGGCTGTGAGGCTGAACACAAATGGGCTTGATCCTAGGTTTGGTTTATGATATGAAACAGGCTCATACAAAGACTCACAAACATGACTTCTTAAAGACTGCAACCAACCACTTTGCATTTTTTATTTATTATTATTTCTTTTTTTATTTGTAACTTTTGTTTTTAGTTGTTGATGTTTCTAAAACCTTGTTCTGTGACAACCAAAGATAAACTACAAAGTAAAAACGATGTTCTCTGTTCCATGCAATAGCAGATAAGGCCAAATATCCTCCATTCTCTCCCATTGGATGTGAAAGGATCTAAAGATGGAGTCTCAGCTGTGTCAAACCAATGGCACATTGATTAGTGAGGACACTCCTCAAACTGTCTGACTGTCATTAGCTTTAAAGCCAAAGGGGTCTCTTGTTGAGTGCAGTAACTGCAGGACTTTGCAGTGACCACAACTGAAAGGGAGATGCAGAGTCAGACAAACATTACCAAATTATTGGAACATGTTCTTTGGGCCAATGAGAGGAAAAGGCATCACTCTGTCTATCAGCAGCAGATTACTGTGCAACATAAGGGGATGAAAGGATATTATGATCATAACGAGGGTTTAACAGTAGACAGGAGAGCTTTGTAGAGAACAATGTGAAAAGGATTCTATACTTCAACTGGACCACCCAATGATTCAATATTTTGTTTAATTTTTTATTCTTTATGAATTTGTAAACTTTCCAATGATTGTATGCCACTTTTTAGTGAGTCCTGCTATCTTGGCGGGATTGTACTGTTCTTTGTTAACATTGGCAAGGCTTTATGATTGTGTTTAGTTTCTGTCAACGTTTTACTTTTTATATTAAAAAACACTCCTGTCAACTAATAAGCTGGGTACAAAGTATTTTATGGCAGTTATTTTAACATTTCACCATGCATTTACTATTACAGATGAAAAGGGCAATCTGTGGTTTTCAGAAAATTTATTTAATATCCAATAGCAGGCAGCTGTGGGATGGGTCAGTAACAGCCGGACTGGGATCGTGAGAACAACTCGAGCTCATCCAAAGCTAGTCTTTTGCTGGTTTGCTTGGTATTCTAAAGGGGGGAAAGCTGGTAGATTAGAACATTCTCAGTATGTGTAGCTTGACATTACTAAAGATAAAAGCCTGCGACAACTGTACGCATACCTCAGTTCAAACCTATAGGGAATGATTAAATTAAAAGAGAAAAAAAAACTCACTCAGTTGCACTTAGTTCTATGTCTTGCATGTGTAGTCTAAAACTGCGATTTCTTTGTTGTAAAAAAGACTCGAAAATTACACAACCTTGTTTTTCTTGAGGGTCTCACAATCCAAACCGTAGGGCTTTTTTTGTGAAGAAATCACCCAGCTTTATTTGATCCCATTTTCCACAATCTATTGTCATTAGTTTGGTGATGGGCTTTCCAACAGTAGGGTGTACGTACATGTCAGCCTTGTCTTATTCTTGTCCTTTTCTTTCCTTGTCTCTTTCAAAGATCAAAAATGCATTTGTGTTATTATTTTTGCTTTATCACAACTGCTTTGTATTAACTATAAAATAGCTATGAAAAACTGCTGTATGTATTGGAATAGCAAACTGTGCTGCAAATGTATTTTACTTAGTAATCCTTGCTTAAAAAAAAGTCATACATGCAGGGTGGGGGATTATCCCAGATTTGGGATTTTAAACTGTAAAATACAAAACAGACTTTTCTCTGTTATCATTGACCTAAGCATTTTGTACAGATTTTTTTCTGCCTTGTGTTAAGCTGTTTTTGATACTTCCTTTTGATGGTCTAACCACTGCCTTCTGTGGCTATATGTTAAACATTACTGCTCAGAGAAAGGGCAGACAGGTATATTTCCTCTACAAGATGGAGATATCTTGCATGACTAATTCCAGGGTCAAAGAGATGAAAAATAATGGTTAAGTGGTCAGTAATAATATTTGGGTGTATCAATCTAATGATATTTTATATGAAACAAATAGGAAAGATAGGAAAAATATGCAGTGCCAAGATGTAAAGAATATTTGTTAAATGCTTTGTTTTTTTCCCCAGAGGAATCCATTCATTCATGCATACAGTGAGGGAAAAAAGTATTTGATCCCCTGCTGATTTTGTACATTTGCCCACTGACAAAGACATGATCAGTCTATAATTTTAATGGTAGGTTTATTTGAACAGTGAGAGACAGAATAACAACTAAAAAATTCAGAAAAACACATGTCAAGAATGTTATAAATTGATTTGCATTTTAATGAGGGAAATAAGTATTTGACCCCTCTGCAAAACATGACTTAATACTTGGTGGCAAAACCCTTGTTTGCAATCACAGAGGTCAGACGCTTCTTGTAGTTGGCCACCAGGTTTGCACACATCTCAGGAGGGATTTTTTGTCCCACTCCTCTTTGCAGATCTTCTCCAAGTCATTAAGGTTTCGAGGCTGACGTTTGGCAACTCGAACCTTCAGCTCCCTCCACAGGTTTTCTATGGGATTAAGGTCTGGAGACTGGCTAGGCCACTCCAGGACCTTAATGTGCTTCTTCTTGAGCCACTCCTTTGTTGCCTTGGCCTTGTGTTTTGGGTCATTTTCATGCTGGAATACCCATCCATGACCCATTTGCAATGCCCTGGCTGAGGGAAGGAGGTTCTCACCCAAGATTTGACGGTACATGGCCCCGTCCATCGTCCCTTTGATGCAGTGAAGTTGTCCTGTCCCCTTAGCAGAAAAACACCCCCAAAGCATAATGTTTCCACCTCCATGTTTGACGGTGGGGATGGTGTTCTTGGGGTCATAGGCAGCATTTCTCCTCCTCCAAACACGGCGAGTTGAGTTGATGCCAAAGACCTCGATTTTGGTCTCATCTGACCACAACACTTTCACCCAGTTCTCCTCTGAATCATTCACATGTTCTTTGGCAAACTTCAGACGACCCTGTATATGTGCTTTCTTGAGCAGGGGGACCTTGCGGGCGCTGCAGGATTTCAGTCCTTCACGGCGTAGTGTGTTACCAATTGTTTTCTTGGTGACTATGGTCCCAGCTGCCTTGAGATCATTGACAAGATCCTCCCGTGTAGTTCTGGGCTGATTCCTCACCGTTCCAATGATCATTGCAACTCGACGAGGGGAGATCTTGCATGGAGCCCCAGGCCGAGGGAGATTAACAGTTATTTTGTGTTTCTTCCATTTGCGAATAATCGCACCAACTGTTGTCACCTTCCCACCAAGCTGCTTGGCGATGGTCTTGTAGCCCATTCCAGCCTTGTGTAGGTCTACAATCTTGTCCCTGACATCCTTGGAGAGCTCTTTGGTCTTGGCCATGGTGGAGAGTTTGGAATCTGATTGATTGATTGCTTCTGTGGACAGGTGTCTTTTATGCAGGTAACAAGCTGAGATTAGGAGCACTCCCTTTAAGATTGTGCTCCTAATCTCAGCTCGTTACCTGTATAAAAGACACCTGGGAGGCAGAAATCTTCTCTGATTGAGAGGGGGTCAAATATTTATTTCCCTCATTAAAATGCAAATCAATTTATAAATTTTTTGACATTCGTTTTTCTGGATTTTTTTGTTGTTATTCTGTCTCTCACTGTTCAAATAAACCTACCATTAAAATTATAGACTGATCATTTCTTTGTCAGTGGGCAAACATACAAAATCAGCAGGGGATCAAATACTTTTTTCCCTCACTGTACATTATCAAAGATGTATCATCATCATATTCAGTACATCCTCATTAGGTGAAATACATACCGCTTTTTAGTTCGCCTCTAAATATCTATATCACAACTGTTTGGAAATGTTTATTTTTTGATGATCAGTAAAACTCAAGCACAGCAGGTAGCCGACTTAAGTGGAGCACAAAGGTTAAAGGCTAAAAGTTGGATTTGAATCAGACTGTACTCATCCTTGATATATGTTGATTGTAAAACAAGAAATATCAACCCGAGTCGACTTTGCTGTGCTCTGTGTAGGTGGCATTAGATTCCCCCTCAAGACACTTGCGGCCATGCTAATTTACCACGGTTCCATCAATCATGACCCACCCCACTGTCATTCACCACTGTGTTGTACCATCACCCTCTCAACCCGTGCTTCTGGCGGAGGGATGGAGGGAGGAAGGAAGGTACAGCAGACCAGCTGTCACAGTGCTTTAATGTTTCAGCAGCTAGGTTAGTTTTCTGTTGAAGCTGTAGTCTGTAGTTTTCTGTTTATTAACTAAAGATTCTGCTCATCACCTCCATCATCAGTCTGTAATCTCCTCATCATTCCTGGTCTGTCTAATGCAGACTATTCTGTTGTACAGTCAGTCTCAGTAACTGACGTAAGCATTCTAAAAATGCAATAAAATGCTGGTTGTTCACTTTTGTTATCTGAAGTCCTTTCTTACTTGGTTTAAATGGCAGGGATCTGTATACAAAAAGCACAGAAATTATAGTTTATTTGTACGTGTGTACCAACGCAGGACGCAACAAGGATAAAATGCCACTTTATCATTTATTTGTAGAGTCATGTTATCTTGCCATAGCAAGTGGGTACTTTATACTCCAAAAATCTCCTCACAGCGATTCCACCTATACATTGATATTGTAATTTTTCTATTTTTTAAGTGCAGGTTAGATTGTCACAGATACAGGCCTAACTGTTTGTCATCTTCTGCAGGACTTCTGAGTCTGTGATGATGACCACCATCATTTCAGCCTCAACATTAAATTATCTTGTAATTAAAAAGAGACAGTTAAACTGTCTTTTCCACAGCAATTTAGGTAACGGCATTTGATAAGCTGCATAAAAATTCCAGAAATGTTAGCGATATGTATTTCTTGATGGGAATGAATGCTGATGACCAAGACTTTATTTTTTATGACGGACGCACAGGTCGTGTTGGCTACAAAACAGGAGACAGAGATCAAGTCTAAGCACGTTTAATCTTGTGAAACAAGCAATTACAAATAGTTCCATTGATTTGTTAAAAAGCTTTAGATGACATAAATTGTTTCTCGCTTAGCTTATTGCTCCTATACATAAATATATTATTAATTAAAGCCATTGAAAGACAAGATTTAATGGAAAAATATATAAAATCACAACCAATCTTTTTGCAAGCAATATTATATCTAGCGTTTAGGGTCCTGAATTTCCATTTTGTATCTCCAGTAGTGTGCTTTCAAGAGACTTGTAGCTTGGATGATTACGAGGTTGTTGTGGTTTTTCTATGACTGGAAGCTACCTGATCTAAAAAATAGTGGTAATCTATGCAGGGTCAACAAGTAACTGTACAATTCATCCATGCATGCACTCAAACACTTAATTTGCATAAAATAACTGCTATTGTAATGTCATACCAGCATGTAAACAGAACACAAAACAACCCAACTGTCATTATTAGAAACTCAAAGTGTCAATTGTATGTTAATATATGTATAGTTAGCATGAATAGAAAGCAATAATTTTGTGTGCATCAAATTACATGCTGGTCTTACATTGATTACATCAAAGGTTGAGTGACATGCTGCTGAAATATACTGAGAGTGAGAGAAAATCATTTTAGCCCAACAATGTTGTGGTGCTCATCCATCAACATGCATCTGCTGTGGTAAGAAAACACCATATTAAATCAAACCACTAATCATTAATTTCACTGTTTCAAAATAATGAATGGAGTTATGGGCTTTGCTGTGTAGTGATGCTGTAGGCTCCACCGCTACATATGATACAGAAGGCTCTATCTGTAGGCTCCACCGCTACATATGATACAGAAGGCTCTATCTGTAGGCTCCACCGCTACATATGATACAGAAGGCTCTATCTGTAGGCTCCACCGCTACATATGATACAGAAGGCTCTATCTGTAGGCTCCACCGCTACATATGATACAGAAGGCTCTATCTGTAGGCTCCACCGCTACATATGATACAGAAGGCTCCATCTGTAGGCTCCACCGCTACATATGATACAGAAGGCTCTATCTGTAGGCTCCACCGCTACATATCATACAGAAGGCTCCATCTGTAGGCTCCACCGCTACATATGATACAGAAGGCTCTATCTGTAGGCTCCACCGCTACATATGATACAGAAGGCTCCATTCATTAATCAGCAAGCATCTACTAAAATAAATTAAGCAATTATTTATATTGTAAGACAATATGAACAATCATTGTATGAATATGATATGGTTAAAAACAACTAATATTGGATGAAACCCTACATACCACTATCCAGTCATCATTGGTGTGCACTCACATTTCAGTCACTGTAGTATACTAGAGTTGCATAGAGATATTATATGACTAGGACCAAACCCACCTCAGAGAAACCCAATGGGCAGATTAGCCAGTCTTCCTATTTATTTCTATTGGATTACACAAGACAACTTGATTCCTGCTTTCCATTTCATTCTAATTAAAGCATGGCAGAGCAATAGCAATCCACAAGTGAGCTTTACAATAGCCTGTGTGGCTCAGTTGGTAGAGCATGGCACTTGCAATGACAAGGGTTGTGGGTTTGATTCCCCCTGGGGCTGTCCATGCGTATCATTTATACACGCATGACTGTAAGTCGCTTTGGATAAAAGTGTCTGCTAAATGGCATATATTATTATATAATAGCCAAAGCTGGCAAATTCTTAATATTGCAGTGTGGGATTTAGCATCCCGCAGTATTTGCTATTCATGGTTTGATGTAAAAACGTGTTTATTAAGATGGGCTAGAGGCGCTGATGTGCAATAGACCTGCCTGTAATTAGATTCCAATTATTTGTCTGTTTCTGATATTGTAAACTGGCACTTACCACATCAGTTAAATTGACACACTGCGCTGCTTGGTTTACTCTGTAATTAAAACATGTTCTGTTAATTAGATGATGACCACTTTATTCCAGGGCTCTTGTGTTTGGTCTTTTCGGTAGCGATGCTGTTTGGATCATGAGTTGCCAGACGCTTCGCTAATCAGCCCTTGTTTTGTTTCAATTACCACCTGCTGTTCAAAAGGCATGCCTGGATGCCCCCTCCCCCAGTCTAAACAAGGCTGGGCCTACATGGCTCCCAGCTCCCAGCTCCAACAGTACACATATTAATACTCGCCTGGCGTGGATTTCTTCATCATTAGGAGCCACATCTAGGTTTCAAAGAGAGTCGAAGCAATTAAAAGGAAAGTTAGGAAGGGCTGATTAAAGAATAAAGGTACTTATCACATCATTGATAGCACTCCTCCGTGTGTAGCCAACACTAATTACTCCTGTTGGGTAAATAGCAAAGTTCCTCGGCCATCTCCTTGTATTCTGTTGTGGAACTGTTGTGCCTTGTAATACTGACAACATGACAGCTGGAGTGTAGGCTTGTGTGAAAGTGAATGGTTGGGGTGTGCTTTTATACAGGTGTATCAAGAAGAACTGTATACAATCCGTTGCCAAATACACAAATACACAAAAGTATGTGGACACCACTTCAAATTAGGGGATTAGGCTATTTCAGCCACACCCGTTGCTGACATGTGTTTAAAATTGAGCACACAGCCATGCAATCTCCATTGACAAACATTGGCAGTGGAATGGCCTTACTTAAGAGCTCAGTGACTTTCAACATGGCACCGTCACAGGATGCCACCTTTCCAACAAGTCAGTTCGTCAAGTTTCTGTCCTGCTAGAGCTGCACTGGTCAACTGTAAGTGCTGTTATTGTAAAATGGAAATGTCTAGGAACAACAATGGCTCAGCCGTGAAGTGGGTTTCCATGGCTGAGCAGCCGCACGCAAGTCTAAGATCACCATGCGCAATGCCAAGTGTCGGCTGGAGTGGTGTAAAGCTCGCCGCCATTGGACTGGAGCGGTGGAAACGCGTTCTCTGGAGTGATGAACCACGCTTCACCATCTGGCAGTCCGACAGACGAATCTGGGTTCGGCGGATGCCAGAAGAACGCTACATGCCTGAATGCATAGTGCCAACTGTAAAGTTTGGTGGAGGAGGAATAATGGTCTGGGGCTGTTTTTCATGGTTCGGGCAAAGGCCCCTTAGTTGCAGTGAAAGGGAAATCTTAACGCTACAGCATTGAATGACATTCTAGACGATTCTGTGCTTCCAACTTTGTGGCAACAGTTTGGGGAAGGCCCTTTCCTATTTCAGCTTGACAATGCCCCCGTGCACAAAGCGAGGTCCGTACAGAAATGGTTTGTCGAGATCGGTGTGGAAGAACTTGACTGGCCTGCACAGATCCCTGACCTCAACCCCATCTAACACCTTTGGGATGAATTGGAACGCTGACTGCGAGCCAGGCCTAATCACCTAACATCAGTGCCTGACCTCACTAATGCTCTTGTGGCTGAATGGAAGCAAGTCCCCGCAGCAATGTTCCAACATCTGGAAAGCCTTCCCAGAAGAGTGGAGGCTGTTATAGCAGCAAAGGGGGGACCAACTCCATATTAATGCCCATGATTTTAGAATGAGATGTTCAATGAGCAGGTGTCCACATACTTCTGACCATGTAGTGTATGTCAGCAAGTTATCTTAGATGGTTTCTGGTCTCCTATCCTTAGCATGAATCAGCCAGGTAAAGCAAGCTCACCTCACCCATCACCTTATTGTGTTCCAATTATGACTTTCCATCACCTCTAAACAGGTCAACTGTAAAGAAGAAATGTATTGTCAATGTCAGGCCCAATTTGCATAGATGTGCTTAACAACTTCATGGGGAGATTGTAGATAGGATAGACGTCTGGTACTTCTGTATAATATTGTTAAATATTCATACATACATACTGTCCTGTTGTCTATACAGGCAAGTCAATGGCCTGTAAGAAGTAAGTGGGTATATGAACATTTCATCATTACTGTGGTATTGACTACAGGTATCTGTATTCTTCTCTTTGTCTAAACCCCATGACCAAATAAGAAAATAAATGCACCCAAACAAGCAGCCAAACTATTAAGACAAATTTTTATCATGTTCCAATATTCAACATTAAGCAGTGTTCTTGAGTTTGAATAATTAAAGAAATGCAAAACATGAATAATTACAATTCACTCTCCCGCTTTATGTCACAATGAATTAATGGATGAGACCAAGTTGTTGTTTGAATTTGTATGTCAAAATTCTGGAGAAATGTGTTGATGACAACCTGGTCATGGAGGAGCACTGACAAACACAGACAATTGCATGGAGACACATACAGTTAGTATGCCATTAAAAACTACAACAGTTGGCTGACACATGAACATTTAGAACCCAACCCATAGCCAAACTAACCAACAACCCATACATTATTACTAGATTATTAACTAACCCTGACCCTACACACCTACAATATTACTATATTATTAACTAACCCTGACCCTTCACAATTACGTTATTACTAGATTATTAACTAACCCTGACCCTACACAACTACATTATTACTAGATCATTAACTAACCCTGACCCTACACAACTACTAGATTATTAACTTTTATTTATTTTATTTTATTTCACCTTTATTTAACCAGGTAGACAAGTTGAGAACAAGTTCTCATTTACAACTGTGACCTGGCCAAGATAAAGCAAAGCAGTGCGATAAAAACAACAACAACACAGAGTTACATATGGGATAAACAAAAATTTACAGACAATAACACAATAGAAAAATAGAAAATCTAAATACAGTGTGTGCAAATGTAGTAAGTTATGGAGGTAAGGCAATAAATAGGCCATAGTGCAAAATAATTACAATTTAGTATTAACACTGGAGTGATAGATGTGCAGAAGATGATGTGCAAATGAGCAAAATAAATAACAATATGGGGATGAGGTAGTTGTGTGGGCTAATTACAGATGGGCTGTGTACAGGTGCAGTGATCGGTAAGCTGCTCTGACAACTGATGCTTAAAGTTAGTGAGGGAGATAAGAGTCTCCAGCTTCAGAGATTTTTGCAGTTCGTTCCAGTCATTGGCAGCAGAGAACTGGAAGGAATGGCGGCCAAAGGAGGTGTTGGCTTTGGGGATGACCAGTGAGATATACCTGCTGGAGCGCATACTACGGGTGGGTGTTGCTATGGTGACCAATGATCTAAGATAAGGCGGGGATTTGCCTAGCAGTGATTTATAGATGACTTGGAGCCAGTGGGTTTGGCGACGAATATGTAGTGAGGGCCAGCCAACGAGAGCGTACAGGTCACAATGGTGGGTAGTATATGGGGCTTTGGTGACAAAACGGATGGCACTGTGATAAACTACATCCAATTTGCTGAGTAGAGTGTTGGAGGCTATTTTGTAAATGACATCGCCGAAGTCAAGGATCGGTAGGATAGTCAGTTTTACGAGGGCATGTTTGGCAGCATGAGTGAAGGAGGCTTTGTTGCGAAATAAGAAGCCAAATGTAGATTTAACTTTGGATTGGAGATGCTTAATGTGAGTCTGGAAGGAGAGTTTACGGTCTAACCAGACATCTAGGTATTTGTAGTTGTCCACATATTCTAAGTCAGACCCGCCGAGAGTAGTGATTCTAGTCGGGCGGGCGGGTGCAAGCAGCGTTCGATTGAAGAACATGCATTTAGTTTTACTAGCTTTTAAGAGCAATTGGAGGCTACAGAAGGAGTGTTGTATGGCATTGAAGCTCATTTGGAGGTTTGTTAACACAGTGTCCAATGAAGGGCCAGATGTATACAAAATGGTGTCGTCTGCGTAGAGGTGGATCTGAGAGTCACCAGCAGCAAGAGCGACATCATTGATATACACAGAGAAAAGAGTCGGCCCGAGAATTGAACCCTGTGGCACCCCCATAGAGACTGCCAGAGGTCCAGACAACAGGCCCTCCGATTTGACACATTGAACTCTATCTGAGAAGTAGTTGGTGAACTAGGCGAGGCAGTCATTTGAGAAACCAAGGCTATTTAGTCTGCCAATAAGAATGCAGTGATTGACAGAGTCGAAAGCCTTGGCCAGGTCGATGAAGACGGCTGCACAGTACTGTCTTTTATCGATCGCGGTTATAATATCGATTAGGACCTTGAGCGTGGCTGAGGTGCACCCATGACCAGCTCGGAAACCAGATTGCATAGCGGAGACGGTACGATGGGATTCGAAATGGTCGGTGATCTGTTTGTTAACTTGGCAGGATGGATATAGGTCTGTAACAGTTTGGATCTAGAGTGTCACCCCCTTTGAAGAGGGGGATGACCGTGGCAGCTTTCCAATCTCTGGGGATCTCAGACAATACGAAAGAGAGGTTGAATAGGCTAGTAATAGGGGTTGCGACAATTTCGGCGGCTAATTTTAGAAAGAAAGGGTCCAGATTGTCTAGCCCAGCTGATTTGTAGGGGTCCAGATTTTGCAGCTCTTTCAGAACATCAGCTATATGAATGCAGTACGCCACAGGATGTTTTTGTGCTGGTCAAGGGCAGTCAAGTCTGGGGTGAACCAGGGGCTATTTCTGTTCTTAGTTCTGTATTTTTTGAATGGGGCATGCTTATTTAAGATGAAGAGGAAAGCACTTTTAACGAACAACCAGGCATCCTCTACTGACTGAATGAGGTCAATATCCATCCAGGATACCCGGGCCAGGTAACCCTGACCCTACATAATGACATTATTACTAGATTATTAACTAACCCTGACCCTACATAATTACATTATTACTAGTTTATTAACTAACCCTGACCCTAAATAATTACATTATTATTAGATCCATGATTTAAAGAATAGTACTCATTTATCCCACCACACCTCTGGCAAAGCATATTAATCCAAATGGAAACCAGGTTTGATGTTTGTGTGAACACTCAATCTCTCTGTCTCCCCCTCTCATTTCCCTTTAAATGTAATACTTTCTCTCTCCAAAAAGCTATCGTTTAAACATGTCATGGCCAGTGTTTACCTGCAGTTAACCTTGATTGAGGCAGTCTGTGACTTCACACTGATGCCTCCCTAATCTGTATGACTGGCATTCTAATTTCCCTGACGCTGCCATTCAAAACACAAACATGAAATGTTGGTTTTAGAACTGGGAGACCTGGTAGAGTGAATTTCAAGTACTTATTCAAATATTTCATTAAAATGTAAATTTTACAATGGTCTAGCTGTGCACAAGGCATGACTTAAGAAGTTATGAAGTTATAACAGCATTTTTCTTTCTGATGCCAATTAACTAGGACTATAGTATCCTCACCTTGTTTTATCTTCAATAACAGCATGCCAACAAATGCATCAAATGCAACAGGAGTTTGAGGGAGTGGTATTGACTATTAAGATACATGGACTGCAAAAATAGAACCCAATTAAACATGAAGCCTCCTGAAGACTGGTAGCTAATCAATTGTCTTATCTTCACAAAGTGCAAATTCACTGATTAAAATTGAGGCTAGAAAAAAACTATACTGAAATAGAATTGTAAATGAGAAAAATGCCTCTGTATGCGGACATATAATCTAAGGCATTTGCCAGGATGGGAAACAATCTGTAGAACGCTTGCCTAAGGTCTCCCTGTCAGTCAGGCCAGCTTCAATGCCATTAGTCATAGGCAGGATTACACTGTCGATCTGAGGCATTGTCAATACATTTATCAGCCATAAGAAATTCAACAGACATTCTAATTACTGACACCACTTTTAAATAAACACAGATATTTGGAGACTGTGTCCCTGTGCTTTAAATATAGATAATAATAAAATAGATTTGCTCATTAAGAAATGTGGATACAGAATCCACTCCTACTACAGTATCTTCCCCATGTCATGTCTACACACATTACAAACTACCCATGTGTCACGTTCGTCGAACACAGTGGACCAATGCGCAGCGTGATTTGCGAACATACTTATTTTATTAGAGTACCACACGAACAAAACAACAAAACGATACGTGACGTCCTTGGTAACAGACACTAACCATACACGGAACAAGATCCCACAAAACACTGTGGAAAACAGGCTGCCTAAGTATGGTTCCCAATCAGAGACAACAAGCAACAGCTGATACTCGTTGCCTCTGAGAACCCTTGAGAACCACCCCGGCCAACACAGAAACACAAGAGCTAGATAATAAACCTAGAACACAAAACACATAGAAACAACACACCCTGGCTCAACATAACAGAGTCCCAGACAAACATAAACCGAACAGGGAAGGGCCGGGTGGGCATTCCTACTCGGAGGCGGTTCCGGCTCCGGGCTTGACCACCACCCTCCGTAGCGCCCCTGGTCCGGTCTGGCCCCGCTGGCTGGAGCTGGACTGGACATCGGTGGAGCGGAATGCTTAGGCTCCGATGTGGAGCAGCTGACCGGTACCTGACCAGGCACCGGTGACCCAGGCACGGGCTGTGCCGGACTGACGACGCGCACCACAGGCTTGGTGCGGGGAGCAGGAACGAGCCGGACCGGGCTGACGACGCGCACCACAGGCTTGGTGCGGGGAGCAGGGAGGGCCAAACCGGGCTGACGAAGCGCACCACAGGCTTGGTGCGGGGAGCAGGAACGGGCCGGACCAGGCTGACGACGCGCACCCCTGGCTTGGTGCGGGGAGCAGGAACGGGCCGGACCGGGCTGACGATGCGCACCATTGGCTTGGTGCGGGGAGCAGGAACAGGCCGGGCCGGGCTGGCGACGCGCACCATTGGCTTGGTGCGGGGAGCAGGAACAGGCCGGGCCGGGCTGGCGACGCGCACCATAGGCTTGGTGCGAGGGACAGGAACAGGCCGGACCGCACTGGGAACACACACCACTGGCCTTACCCGGGGATCAGGAACGGGCCGGACCGGACTGGCAACACACCTCAGTACCTCTCGCCGTGCCTCTACATTTTCCTTCCCTCTACTCGCCAATGGCTCCCGTAACCCGGTGGCCTTCTCTCCTCGTCCACTAACTCGACCCTTATCTGCCTCCAGCAGCCCCGTCGTCCACGGTGTGAGCCCCCCCCCTAAACATTTTTGGGGTTTGTCTCTCCCCCGTGGATATGGCCTCCATGGCTCTCGCCAGACTCTCCATCCTCTGCTCCCAAGTCCAACCTCTCTCCTCCTCACGCGGCTTGACCCAGTCGAGGTGGATATCCGCTAGAGTTACCTCTGGCGTTGGCTCCTGGACACGCTGCTTGACCCAGTCGAGGTGGATATCCGCTAGAGTTATCTCTGGCGTTGGCTCCTGGACACGCTGCTTGGTCCAGTTTTGGTGGGATCTTCTGTCACGCTCGTCGAACACAGTGGACCAATGCGCAGCGTGATTTGCGAACATACTTATTTTATTAGAGTACCACACGAACAAAACAACAAAACGATACGTGACGTCCTTGGTAACAGACACTAACCATACACGGAACAAGATCCCACAAAACACTGTGGAAAACAGGCTGCCTAAGTATGGTTCCCAATCAGAGACAACAAGCAACAGCTGATACTCGTTGCCTCTGATTGAGAACCACCCCGGCCAACACAGAAACACAAGAGCTAGATAATAAACCTAGAACACAAAACACATAGAAACAACACACCCTGGCTCAACATAACAGAGTCCCAGAGCCAGGGCGTGACACCATGTCTATGTCTGGCTCTTATTCAAGACAGGAATCAATGAATAAAGATACAGTCGTGATGATGGCAAGCTGATTCAATTTGTTAGACAGAAAAAATATGCTTTTGTTGGGTGTTTTCCCACAAAGAACAAATACTCAAACTTAAGAGTCTGAGAAGCATTGAAAAGCCACCTCTGGGTTTAGATTGCTTGTGGTGTTCACTCTCATACTTTTTATATATTTATTTTATTCATTGTTAACTTGCAGGGGGAAGACAAAATGGTTGCAGGTGGTGCTGAAAATAAAAGACATCCATCATTATTTATTAGGCATGAAAAAGATACACAATAATGTAATTTAATCTCTCAGCAGACAATTATTTCCACATATTGATAATGCAATGCGGAATGTGCCATGAATCCTAATATGATGTTTGCTTTTATTGGTGTATAATACAACCAGAACAAATAATGTAATTGTATCAGGAAGAAAATGTAATTATTTTGACATGCTAACATTATAATACCAATCTGCCGGAGACAATGGTATCATATAATTTTGCTGTGCTTAACTAGTTACAATTTGCATTAAGTTATTATGTCTGGGTGGTGATAAAGACAGCTTCCTTCTTGTGGTCTCTGTCTCTCTTTTTCTCAGTTCTCCATTACAATTCACAAAACTTGTAGCGGGTGATGAGGACGGAGTCAGGCGCAGGAGGTGTGAATCACAGAATAAGGTTTATTCGTCCAATACAGCAGTTCGCAGCAATGCGAAAACCAAAGACAATGCGACTTCAATGCGCACTGGGGAAACAAAACACGGGTGAATATCCCGGCGACAAAAGTAACATGCATGCTCATCCGAGCTAGCGACACCTCCACATGAAAACAATCACACACAAAGACAAGGGGGCAGAGTGAACACTTATACAGAGACTGATGAGGGGATATGAACCAGGTGTGTGTAAAAAACAAGACAAAACAAATGGAATGATGAGATGAGGAGCGGCAGTGGCTAGAAGGCCGGTGATGACAAATGCCGAAGCCTGCCCGAACAAGGAGAGGAGGCAGCTTCGGAGGAAGTCGTGACAAAACGTTTGAATGTTTCCAATCCAACAGAGTCTGTACAACTTTTCCTTTAGTGGGTAAAACAGAGTGTGTTCTTAACTGAAGTGGAAATGATGGCATAATGACTACAACATCTGTCATATATTTGCATTCATCTATAACTGTTAGTTCCATATCTCAGCATGTCAGCGCGAGGTTCATGAAAAGTACATAGCCTAACCAGCAGTGAATCTGACGGGAGAAGTACCAGGAGACAGCATTACTCATGCAGATGATCAATCCAGAAACAACAACACATTTTTCACATTACGAAATAAGTGCTTTTGAATATTTGCATGTAGGTGCCCTGATTTCATTATTTGCAATTGTGTGATGATTAACATTAATGAAGGACCAGCTTGATGCACTAACTGTCAGGCCATATCAGGCACCCTGACCACCCCTCCGTGTTTTGCATAGAATGGCATTCACACCATACTGAACTAACGAGTCCATGTAAAATTAGATCAAGGATCTAGTGAAGTGTCTTCTCTGACATTATGAATGTTTTATTGATTACTCATTATAGACAGTACGGCATTGAGGTAAGTTCGATCCACCCAGATTGAGGATGCAAACTGTAATAAGAATAATAATGCCCGCTAAATAATTGATATCAAAACCTAATCCATTTCTGCACGGGATCCATATTTTAGTGTTTCATTTGCATATTTAGAACAAACACACCACAAAACCATTAGACAGCCATAGTAATGAGTTGTTTGAGTGATTGGATTTGAAGAGTTAAGACAGGGAATCACGACTGAATCACTCTTCTTATGTGTCCAGGGGTCACCTTGTGTTGGCGCTATCCCTTCCTCTTCCTCCCAGCAAAATGTTGGATCCCATTGAGTCTCCCTGCAGAATGGCGAGCACATACTGTGTCGAGGCATCATGTTCCACCGGAGGCTAGTGGAGTGTTTGCAAGTCATTAGTGATTTGTAAATGATATTTGCTCCCTCGTGACATATCATTTGAAATGGTTTTCTAATAATAACACCCACTGACATTAAAATACGAGGCCCTCATGTTGTGATTATGCATTTCACAAATTTGGTCTTGAAAAATTGCACAGAGAAAGAGAGACATGTCAATATGAATTGTGCTCCTAAATCTAATGGATATTAAAGATTCCCCAAGGTTTCTCATAAAGAGTCTTGGTCAACTATGGAAAGATATCACAAGATTAAACCAGACATGCAAGACAACTTTTCATTTATTGTTCTTGAAAATGCCTGTCTCTTTCAATCCAGACTGGGATTCTAGAATTCACAGTCAAATGTATCGCCTGCATCCTAACGATGCAGCTAAGTTGCTTTGTGCAGAAAAAAACATTTATTGTGGCTTTTTGTACAGTATTGTAAATGCTAAAAGCTGTTCATTTGAACTGTCACCTCCTTCCTTAATGACTCCTGACAAATTCCCTGGCTTCCTGTGGTGTGTTTCCTGTATACCTCGGCATAAAGGGGAGAGAAGTTGGCATGCGGCTCACTGTGCCCGGTGTATGGAGACCCACACCACTGCTCTAACACCATTTGCCATGTATTTTATGAAATTAACCACCAGCTCAGAGATCAATAGGCCCCATGGTGAATACGAACAACTAGAGTGAGCCCTTATCTGGGCCATGCTGCCAATCTGTGGCAAGCGAAGCCTGCACCTTCCCTGGATACGCCATTGGTCTTTGAAATTAAAGTCGGTGTCTGTAATCCACGGAAATGGCCCCTCTACTCTCGCTTAGAACCGGTTTAGTTTCACCTCAGCTGATGATAAAGCATGACAGCAATACAGAGCACTATCTTCTTGCGGGGGTTGATAGGTTCTGCCAGCTTATCAGGGAACAGGCAGTTAACCTTCTTGTGCCTGGCCCGTGGACAGAACTGAGGAGTCAATGTACAATGATGCAGTACCGGGTGGCTTGTAAATAAAATCCTATTTTCTCAGGAAAATACAAAGAAAAGTGAAAGAGTGGAAGAAAAACTTTGCGAAGATTTTGTAACCTTTTCCCCCAAAAGTAAGGAAATGTATAATACAGGAGGCTAAGCGCAAGTGATAGAGTGTATTCATGTAAATCCGCCCAAGCACAGCTGCAGGAAATTGACAGGGATATACTGGAGCGCTTTGCCTGTAAAGGGTGGGATTTACATGCTTAACTAGGGCTTAAACACCCTCCCCTGAGTTTACCTGTTACACTACGCCCTCTGATCACACGTCTGTATGGGCTAGGTTGCACTGCTGATTTCTAATGCCTTTTCATGCTCCTCCATATCTGTCAGTCTTGCAAATGAACTTATTAACTCTGTTGGTTAAGGCTACTCAATATCAGGGATGCAAACTAGTGAGGGGAAAAAAAACTCACGTACTGTGTAGTATAGCGCCATGTTCTAAACACACTTTAAAATATGAAATTATAAGTAATCATCTCTTTATGATGATAACTATTTATTCCTGCAGGATTCCTGTAG
Source organism: Coregonus clupeaformis (assembly GCF_020615455.1). Taxonomy (NCBI): domain Eukaryota; kingdom Metazoa; phylum Chordata; class Actinopteri; order Salmoniformes; family Salmonidae; genus Coregonus; species Coregonus clupeaformis. The sequence continues at coordinate 33,089,022 of NC_059201.1, read as the reverse complement.
GATTCTTCCTAAAGACGTTTGCATCCCTTTTATAGAACAATATATTGTAGAACTAGCTTTTGATTTATTAATGTGTAGGCTAATAAAGAATAATTAGATTTTCATGATTCTGTTGTTTTCAGATTTTATTTTTGCTGTTACAAAAGTATTGTATCATCTGAAACATGTGTAAGTCACTCTTGAGTGTGCTAATTGTAGCTATAGTTACAGTGAGAGACATGTTCCCTCGTTAACATGTGGATGTGGATGTGACAATGACAAACAGGAAACAAGGCTAACTCAAGAGCATTTTTAATCCACCAGATGTGAACATTAGCCTGCCGCTGCTTTGTTGGTAATTGAAGTTTCTCTTCGAGAGAAAACTGCAAGCCTGCTCCTTTTGGACAGGAAGTGGCTTTGGGAAGTAGTGCCTGCAGATATAGCTCCTGGGCTCTCCCTAGTGCTTTCTGAATCTCAACTCCAAAATACACTGTGCATGGAGTTTTATGTTAAAAGACAGGACTGTTAGGCCTTTTCCTTGAATTTGATGTCTGTAAACAAACAAGCACCAAACATATACAAAATGCAGTCTAATCAAAAACAACAAAATGTTTAATCATTTGTTTTCTCTGATGTTAGATTCCTGAGATTGTACAGAACAAATAGGCATCAGGAATTCTCTTAATGCACTTATTATATCTCACAGGAACCAACTGCAAATGTTTTTTTTGTTTTTTGTTTAGTTGTGTCTTGTATTTTTCCCATTCATAACTGGAGCCGCCGCCAATACAATTAAATGGGAGAATTGTTAAATCCATACAGGAAGTGGGTTTTTTAAATAAACACATTGTTTCCAAATTAATCCACACCCCTATTGTTTACAGTTGGAAAGTTGGACAGGGCGGGTTGCAGAGACTGCCTGTCACTGTAGTCAGCCTGTAATCCTGCCTGTCACTGTAGTCTGCCTGTAATCCTGCCTGTCACTGTAGTCAGCCTGTAATCCTGCCTGTCACTGTAGTCTGCCTGTAATCCTGCCTGTCACTGTAGTCTGCCTGTAATGCTGCCTGTCACTGTAGTCTGCCTGTAATGCTGCCTGTCACTGTAGTCTGCCTGTAATCCTGCCTGTCACTGTAGTCTGCCTGTAATCCTGCCTGTCACTGTAGTCTGCCTGTAATGCTGCCTGTCACTGTAGTCAGCCTGTAATCCTGCCTGTCACTGTAGTCTGCCTGTAATCCTGCCTGTCACTGTAGTCTGCCTGTAATCCTGCCTGTCACTGTAGTCTTCCTGTAATCCTGCCTGTCAAGGCCTGTCCTCTCACAGAGAAAATTAAATAATAAAGAGGCAAAAGAGTCAATAGATACAATGTGATCAATGTCGTTTAGTTTCAGTTTAAATTTACCAAATGAATAAGATATGTAATAGCCTACTACTATAAGTGGTACAAGAAACATTCACATTTGTACCAAACATTGTATTTTGTATACAAAAAGAATCAACACAGGGAAGTAATATTGCACTGAAACGGTTGGTTGTCCTTTCCCTAAAATAACATGCAAATTCAGAGAGCTATATCAAATGAATGTATTCCGCTTTGCAGAATGATCTATTTGTTATCAGTTATAGGACCCATATATACCTGTGTATGCAGACTTGCACCTCAGTCATATGCCATCAACCATCCTCCTTTCTCTCTTATCAACTCCAACATCGATTTAAAAAAGAAATACTACTTCACATTTGCAAGGACATTTACATAATGTCCTGAGAAAATCTTTTTCAGTGAGATTGTCATTCATATATCCACTCAGTTCGCTCGCCCTGATACTTCAACAACCTACGTCGCATTTCCATTTTAATTAGTGATTATGGCTAGCTTTTCTACTCTGAACCACTGAATATGTGACTCTGCTATCTCTATCACTCAGAATCTAACATGCATACAGGGACCAAATGAAAGAGATACACATTAAGTTTTGGAAATTAATGTTGTGCATATATACTGTATGCCATATATATATTGTGTGCTGCATGTCTCACGGCCACGCTTATGTGAGGAGACCTTTTCATAATTGTTATTAATCTGTCCATACATCAAGTATCAAGGGGTTCGTTTTTTGTTGTTGTAGCTATTATTGTGTTAAAGTAACTGTCCAGGGAAATCTCACTTTTAAAAGTTCATATTATGTTAACTCATACCCAAATAATGCTGTTGACTCATTTTATACTCATATTTGTGCCCAAAACATAAATTGGAGAAAAAACACTTCAAAAACCCAACCTCAAACTTCGATCTCAAACAGACTGTTTAAAAAATGCTTGCTATTTCCTCATAGAGAATGATGTCATCCTGCCTCATTGGCTGAGCTGTCTAATCAGCTGTCTACTCGCATGAATATTTTTAATGACCGTTATACGCCCACACCAATCTGTTGTTGTGGTACGCCCACTTCCAACACAGAAATTGTGCTTTTTAACATACTTAATTAAAACATTTTGGAAGGAAACTATTTCACTCATATTGTAATTCACTATAGGTCATATTTCATAGAAATCTGGAAACACTGGACAGTTACTTTAACTGGATTTGTGTGTATTGTATGGTTTTATTCAGCATATTCAGTGGAAGATCTTTGTCATGACTACTGCAGCGGAGGTTTGCCTTTTTCAACCTGAGACACGGTATTTAAAGCATACTAACAGATTATTGGTGGCTAGGCAGTGAATGAAACTCGAAACCAGGGAGGAAGTTCTGAAAACAGGGAGGAAGTTCTGATTTCCATACAGCCCCAAATATAAAAATATTAAAATAAATCAACAACATGGAAGATGACATTGGCAGGCTAGTTGAAAATGTTTATATCATTTGTATATTGTGATTGTTAGCACATTTGATTGTAACTGTGAAACAAATGCACTTCCAATGTCTTATAATAATAATAATAATAATAATCACTTCCAATGTCTTAATTGCATAGACAGTTTAAATGAGTGGCACTGGAACTTGTGATAGTGTCATAAGTAAGGCAAAACAGAGAACATGCATGCAACCATCTGTGGCTCAGAAATGTTGATGAGAAATGCCTGAATCCTTGTGTCAGGGGAAGGGCTCAAAGTGTAACCAGGTTATATCCTGCCTGTCTGTCTATCTGTCTCACCTCTAGCAGCTTTGGATTCCACTATAGTAAACTCTGAGGCTTTTGGAAAAGTTAATTTCTGTAACGATCCCGGCTGTCTGAGTCGGGGTCTGGTCGTAATCTCCAGTTTCCCGAGGGTTCGGGAACGCTCCGGGGAGCGCTCTGGTTTCCGCACCTGCTTCCTATTAGCAATCTGCACACCTGGGCCTAATCAGCACCTTTCTTAGGCTCTGGCCCAACATCCAGTTCCTGCCGGATCGTTAGCCATGAACAGTAGGTGTACTGTGTATCAGTTCAAGAGTATCTTGCGTGAGTTTTGTTATTTTGTACTTTGTTGAGTTTTGTGTTCTTACCTCCGTTTTTGTTCCACCTGCAGTCACACGTCCGGAACCTTCACTCCACCTCTGCCTGATGGTCGGCGGCTGCCGAGCCATCACTGGACCCAGACTGCACCCCCAACTACTCAACCACGCCGCCCGCTCTGTCCCTGGATTATACTGCACCTTTTGTCGTATCTAATAAACCCTCACCTTCGTTCAACTCTCCTTGTCCTGGTCTGCTTTTGGGTTCTGGCTGAGGGAACTGTGACAGAACGATCCGGCCAATTATGAACCCAGCGGACCTGGACTCTGTTCGCCATGCCATTACCCAGCAGGAGAAGATGTTGGGCCATCATAGCATGGTACTACAGGAGATCGCGTTGTCAGTTCGGAACCTTTCTACCGGCCTGACGGAGGTCCAGAACCAACGCCAGTGTCGGTGGAGGACTCACTACCGGTTTCACCCATCTCGCCTGCCGCTTCTGAAGTTGTGTCCCTCCGTGAGCCCAAGGTCCCGACGCCGGATAAATATGAGGGGGAGCTGGGAAGATGCCGTTCCTTCCTTATGCAGTGTGGATTAGTGTTCGATCTACAGCCCTACTCTTATGCCACTGACAAGGCTAGGATAGCCTTTTTGATTGAGTTGCTGCGTGGTCGAGCGCTGGAGTGGGCTTCAGCCGTTTGGGAACGACAGGATCCCTGCATGGCTTCATACCAGGGGTTCACGGCCGAGATGAGGAAGCTCTTCGACCATTCCGTCCGAGGGAGGGACGCAGCTAGGCGTCTGTTTTCTCTTCACCAAGGAACTCGCAGCGTGGCCGACTTCGTGATCGAGTTCAAGACGTTGGCTGTGGAGAGTGGGTGGAACGAGGAGTCTTTGCAAGCGGCCTTTTACCAGGGCCTGTCGGAGCAGCTCAAGGATGAGTTGATCTCCTATCCGGAGCCTAGTGACCTGGACAGCTTGGTAGCCTTGTCTATTCGGGTGGATAATCGAGTCCGAGAGCGAAGGAGGGAGAAGCAATGGGGTCCGTCCAATCGATCAGCTTCTCAGTTCCCAGTCGGATCGGGTGGTGGACCAGAACACGTCGATCATTCGCCACCACTAAGGATTAGTAGAGAGGACCTCTCTCCCGATTCTGAACCCATGCAAGTGGGGCGGCACGGGTTAACCAAGGAGGAGCGTCAACATAGACGTAAGACCAACTGCTGCCCCTACTGTGGTCGCTCGGGACATTACATCTCCACTTGTTCCCGGCGGTCGTCAAACTGCCCGGCTCGCTAAAGTTGGGAGGACTTTTAGCGAGCCAGTTTCAACCTCTCAGTACCTCTGTCAGACCCCGCTTCCCGGCTACCCTTGTGAACAGGAATCAGAGCTTAGCGCTTAACGCTTTTATCGATTCAGGTGCCGATGGAAGCTTTCTTGATGCCGAGTTGGTGGAACAGCTGGGGCTTTCCAAGGAGCAATTGCCGGAAGCCATTGAAGCGACCACTCTGAACGGCAGTAGTCTGGCACGTATCACGATGAGGACTGAACCGGTTAAGATGCGGTTGTCGGGGAATCATTCGGAGATGATTTCATTTTTCATTCTGCCGTCTTCCCATGTTCCTCTGGTCCTTGGATACCCCTGGCTGAAGGAACACAATCCCACGTTCGATTGGGCGACGGGCAAGGTAACGAGTTGGAGCCTTGATTGTCATGCTAACTGTCTCAAGACTGCCTGCCCCATTCGGTTCCCAGTCAGGTGATTGAGGCTAAACCCCCAGATTTGTCCCTGGTTCCCGAGACATATCACGATTTGGGGGAAGTTTTCAGTAAGCAGAAGGCTCTGTCACTTCCTCCCCACCGACCATATGATTGTGCCATCAACCTGGTTCCTGGAGCTGTCTACCCCAAGGGAAGGTTATACAGTATCTCCCGACCTGAACGTGAGGCGTTGGAGACCTACATCAAGGAGTCCCTAGCTGCTGGTCTCGTGGTCCCTCGTCATCACCCCTGGGGGCAGGATTCTTCTTTGTGGGAAAGAAGGATGGCTCTCTTCGACCGTGTATTGATTATCGGGGTTGAATGACATCACGGTCAAGAACAAGTATCCCCTGCCCTTGATGAGTTCTGCCTTCGACTCCTTACAGGGTGCTACGGTGTTCACTAAGCTAGACCTACGCAATGCGTATCACCTGGTCCGGATCAGAGAGGGGGACGAGTGGTTGACGGGTTTCAATACACCGATGGGTCACTTGAGTATCAGGTGATGCCGTTTGGACTGACCAATGCTCCAGCGGTATTCCAGAGTATGGTGAACGACGTCCTGAGAGATATGATCGGTCTCTTCGTGTTTGTTTACCTGGATGACATTCTGATCTTCTCGAAGGAACCTTCCGACCACGTCCAGCATGTCCGGCAGGTTCTGCAGCGATTGTTGGAGAATCGTCTGTTCGTGAAGGCCGAGAAGTGCGAGTTTCACGCCCACACTACTTCCTTTCTCGGGTACATCATCTCCAGGGGTGAGATTAGGATGGATCAGGAGAAGGTTAGAGCGGTTCTGGAATGGGTCCAGCCCGGTACGAGATTGCAACTCCAGAGATTTTTGGGGTTTGCGAATTTCTACCGCAGATTCATCCGGGGATTACAGCCGTGTGGCCGCTCCATTAACTGCCTTGACTTCCAGTATCAGGACCTTCAAGTGAATCCGGAGGCGGATCGTGCGTTTCTGGATTTGAAGAGGCGATTCACCAACGCACCGATTCTCTCTCAACCGGACACGGCCCGTCAGTTCGTCGTTGAAGTGGACGCAGCTCGGATGTGGGAGTTGGCGCCATCCTGTCGCAGCGATGCTCCACGGACAGTAAACTCCATCCCTGCGCCTACTACTCTCGTCGCCTTTCGCCTGCAGAGAGGAATTACGATGTGGGTAACCGGGAGCTTCTCGCGGTGAAACTTGCCTTGGAGGAGTGGCGCCACTGGTTGGAGGGGGCGGAGCAACCGTTTATTGTCTGGACTGACCACAAGAATCTTGCTTACGTGCAATCGGCTAAACGTCTCAACTCCCGTCAGGCCAGGTGGGCGTTGTTTTTCGGACGATTCAAGTTTGCCCTGACGTTCGACCTGGATCTAAGAACGGCAAGGCGGACGCCTTGTCCCGGATGTTCTCCAAGACGGAGGAGAGTGGGTCCAAGACCGAGACTATTCTCCCCCGGAACTGCGTCGTGGGAGCAGTGATGTGGAAGATTGAGGAGGAGGTGCTGGCGGCCCCTTCGGACTCAGCCCCGGTCCCGGTAACGGTCCACCCGGTCGGTTGTTTGTGCCTGAGTCGGTTCGTCCCTGCTGTCCTCAAATGGTCCCACGCCAGCAAGATGGCTTGTCACCCGGCGTGGCTCGGACTATGGCGTTTCTTCGCAGACGGTTTTGGTGGCCTGCCATGGCCGAGGATACTCGGGGGTTTTGTTGCTGCCTGTCCAGTGTGTGCGCAGAATAAGAGTACCAATCGGCCCAGCTCTGGACTACTTCATCCCCTTCCTATTCCCCGGCGTCCATGGTCGCATCTGGCCCTGGACTTCGTCACGGGGTTGCCCAGTGATATCGTTTCCGACCGTGGCCCTCAGTTTACCTCTGCTGTCTGGAAGTCCTTCTGTTTGGCCATTGGAGCTACAGTCAGTCTCACATCTGGTTTTCACCCCCAATCCAATGGTCAGGCGGAGAGAGCCAACCAGAAGATGGAATCCACGCTACGCTGTCTGGTCTCTTCCAACCCCACCTCCTGGGCCTCTCAGTTGCCTTGGGTTGAGTATGCCCACAATACTCTCCCTACATCTGCCACTGGGATGTCTCCCTTCCAGTGCCTGTATGGCTACCAACCTCCCCCTGTTCCCTTCTCAGGAGAAGGAGCTCTCAGTGCCTTCTGTTCAGGCCCATATTCGGGCGTTGCCACCGGACCTGGCATCGGGCCAGAAAGGCACTCCTTAGAGGTTCGGACCGGTATCAGCTCCAGGCGGATCGTCGCCGGATCCCCGCTCCCACCTATACCATCGGAGATAGGGGTTTGGTTGGCCACACGGGATCTTCCGTTACGGACTGAGTCTAGGAAGTTGTTACCGAAGTTTATTGGCCCGTTTGTGGTGGAGAAGGTGATCAATCCAGTGGCAGTGCGACTCAAACTACCGAGGACGCTCAGAGTCCATCCCACCTTTCATGTCTCCTGCCTCAAGCCTGTCTTCCTCAGTCCTCTGTTGCCTCCTCCGCCTCCTCCTCCTCCTCCTCGGATGATCGGAGGTGGTCCTGCCTACACGGTGCGTCGCATTATGGATTCCAGACGGCGGGGCCGGGGTTTCCAGTATCTCGTGGACTGGGAGGGGTATGGTCCTGAGGAGAGGAGTTGGATTCGCGGCGACAGGTCCTAGATGCGGATCTCATCAGGGACTTTTACCGCCTCCATCCTGGCGCTCCGGGAGTCCGCCCGGTGGCGTTCGTCGGAGGGGGGGTACTGTAACGATCCCGGCTGTCTGAGTCGGGGGTCTGGTCGTAATCTCCAGTTTCCCGAGGGTTCGGGAACGCTCGGGGAGCGCTCTGGTTTCCGCACCTGCTTCCTATTAGCAATCTGCACACCTGGGCCTAATCAGCACCTTTCTTAGGCTCTGGCCCAACATCCAGTTCCTGCCGGATCGTTAGCCATGAACAGTAGGTGTACTGTGTATCAGTTCAAGAGTATCTTGCGTGAGTTTTGTTATTTTGTACTTTGTTGAGTTTTGTGTTCTTACCTCCGTTTTTGTTCCACCTGCAGTCACACGTCCGGAACCTTCACTCCACCTCTGCCTGATGGTCGGCGGCTGCCGAGCCATCACTGGACCCAGACTGCACCCCCAACTACTCAACCACGCCGCCCGCTCTGTCCCTGGATTATACTGCACCTTTTGTCGTATCTAATAAACCCTCACCTTCGTTCAACTCTCCTTGTCCTGGTCTGCTTTTGGGTTCTGGCTGAGGGAACTGTGACAAATTTCCATGTACTCCAGTGTTGGCTGGTCTGCTAGGAGGCCTACAGCCATGGTAACCCAATCTCCAACTAAATAATAGTTTGGTTGTTGAGTCCCTAGTAAACTGTTGCTCCTCACATTCCTTACTTTGTAATTGCTCCTTTATTGGAATTACAGTGGGGGAAAAAAAGTATTTAATCAGCCACCAACTGTGCAAGTTCTCCCACTTAAAAAGATGAGAGAGGCCTGTAATTTTCATCATAGGTACACGTCAACTATGACAGGCAAATTGAGAAAAAAAAATCCAGAAAATCACATTGTAGGATTTTTTATGAATTGATTTGCAAATTATGGTGGAAAATAAGTATTTGGTCACCTACAAACAAGCAAGATTTCTGGCTCTCACAGACCTGTAACTTCTTCTTTAAGAGGGTCCTCTGTCCTCCACTCGTTACCTGTATTAATGGCACCTGTTTGAACTTGTTATCAGTATAAAAGACACCTGTCCACAACCTCAAACAGTCACACTCCAAACTCCACTATGGCCAAGACCAAAGGGCTGTCAAAGGACACCAGAAACAAAATTGTAGACCTGCACCAGGCTGGGAAGACTGAATCTGCAATAGGTAAGCAGCTTGGTTTGAAGAAATCAACTGTGGGAGCAATTATTAGGAAATGGAAGACATACAAGACCACTGATAATCTCCCTTGATCTGGGGCTCCACGCAAGATCTCACCCTGTGGAGTCAAAATGATCACAAGAACGGTGAGCAAAAATCCCAGAAGCACACGGGGGGACCTAGTGAATGACCTGCAGAGAGCTGGGACCAATGTAACAAAGCCTACCATCAGTAACACACTACGCCGCCAGGGACTCAAATCCTGCAGTGCCAGACGTGTCCCCCTGCTTAAGCCAGTACATGTCCAGGCCCGTCTGAAGTTTGCTAGAGTGCATTTGGATGATCCAGAAGAGGATTGGGAGAATGTCATATGGTCAGATGAAACCAAAATAGAACTTTTTGGTAAAAACTCAACTCGTCGTGTTTGGAGGACAAAGAATGCTGAGTTGCATCCAAAGAACACCATACCTACTGTGAAGCATGGGGGTGGAAACATCATGCTTTGGGGCTGTTTTTCTGCAAAGGGACCAGGACGACTGATCCGTATAAAGGAAAGAATGAATGGGGCCATGTATCGTGAGATTTTGAGTGAAAACCTCCTTCCATCAGCAAGGGCATTGAAGATGAAACGTGGCTGGGTCTTTCAGCATGACAATGATCCCAAACACACCGCCCGGGCAACGAAGGAGTGGCTTCGTAAGAAGCATTTCAAGGTCCTGGAGTGGCCTAGCCAGTCTCCAGATCTCAACCCCATAGAAAATCTTTGGAGGGGAGTTGAAAGTCCGTGTTGCCCAGCGACAGACCCAAAACATCACTGCTCTAGAGGAGATCTGCATGGAGGAATGGGCCAAAATACCAGCAACAGTGTGTGAAAACCTTGTGAAGACTTACAGAAAACGTTTGACCTGTGTCATTGCCAACAAAGGGTATATAACAAAGTATTGAGAAACTTTTGTTATTGACCAAATACTTATTTTCCACCATAATTTGCAAATAAATTCATTAAAAATCCTACAATGTAATTTTCTGGATTTTTTTTCCTAATTTTGTCTGTCATAGTTGACGTGTACCTATGATGAAAATTACAGGCCTCTCTCATCTTTTTAAGTGGGAGAACTTGCACAATTGGTGGCTGACTAAATACTTTTTTTCCCCACTGTATGTTGTGTCTCTTGGAACATCTCGGGGATAATGGGTTTATGGCGGTCCTGGGGGGCTTTGCTTACATGTTTGTTTGTTTGTTTTGGACTGTTCTCCAGAGACTTGTCTGGTCTACAATTTAATAGAAAATAAGAAAAACTGAATCATAATAATCACACGTCACCACAAATTGCTCTCTCTGGCCTTCTTTTTTCCAACTCTGGTACACACGTGTTGGCTCAACAGAATATTCAATAGACATTTATAGGAAATAAATTAAGAGATGAATGCAAACCATATGACATTCAGAGGTTTATTTGTAAAGCTCTTGCATCAAAGCTTTTTCCAGATCACACCATATTAGCTATATTTTTCCAGTCCAGCAAAATCAGAAAGGTAACCACAGACTTCCCTGATGGGAAACACATGAGCGTGGCCGTGAGACAGGGAGCCTCATACATGGATGAGGCACTGCATTGAGGAGCATCAGTAAAAACAATTACACCCGCATGTCTAGATGTCATATGGCACCACAGTCCCACTTCAATAGGAGAGGCTTTGCCCCGGTTCAGATAAAGCTGCGTCACTCTAATGTAGGGAAATGGGATATCTTAAAAACCACTGGCTGAGCGGCACAGCGCGGCCCATAGTGGATCCCCTATTCACACTTCTCCAAACGGGTGAGAGAGAGACCGACTGGATGTCGGCCTGGGGTGTGGGCTGGCTAAAAGAGACTGGGAAGGGAGCCAAGAGGAAATGGCTGTGCCCAGGGTATACACTTCCACCCGTGTGTGCATGCATGACCCCATGACCCCACGTCTACTGGCCAGACAAGTTTACATCATCCATTTGAGTGTGACAGGAGAAATGCACTGCATGTGACAAGGCCAACAGCAAGGTTACACCAACATGCTAAATAGTTTCTGCTCCCTCTCTGTTGATCTTGGTCCCATTCTCTACAGAGTTCTTGCCAATGTTAAAAATGAAATCTAACCACCAACAACACAGAATTTTATGAGGAAGGTATTCTTTGGCCATTGACACTCACATTTTCTACAAGATGTGTGAGGCAAAGCTTGTTTGTGAGATAGTTAAATGGGCCCTTAAGTCAACACCTTCCACTAGTGACCAGTAGCAGATCCTTAGCCTCTCTATTCACACATGTATTCACTATCACGTTTTTCCACAGTACAACCTTGATGGTGAGTCGTATGCCACACACACACACACACACACATACACACACACACACACATACACGTCTGTGTGTATGATAGGCTCAATATAATCAGAGCCTGCTGTGCGCCATTGGGCAGTTTACCTCAGGACCTAAAGAAAAACACTTCCAGGAAAAGAAAAGCCAAGGAATCCAGCTGGGGGAAATGCATCAAAGCTCATGGCTTAAGGCTATAATTAGCTGTTGTTTTGTTTGAAATGTGAAAGAATGAAATCATTGGAGGGATAGCATTGTTTATTTATTTAGGTTTGTTGTTTTAATTTTCTCTCAAAATGAACACATTTCACCAAGACTTGTGTCTGATTGGGTGTGGTTGAGATGTCAGCAGCACATGTAAGAGCACCTCCTCCCAGCTGCCCACTGCACTGAGGCTAGGAAACACTATCACCACCGATAAATCTACAATAATCGAGAATTTCAACAAGCATTTTGCTACGGCTGGCCATGCTTTCCACCTGGCTACCATTACCCCGGCCACCAGCTCTGCACCCTCCGCTGCAACTTGCCCATGCCCCCCCCCCGCTTCTCCTTCACACAAATTCAGACAGCTGATGTTCTGAAAGAGCTGCAAAATCTGGACCCCTACAAATCATCTGGGCTAGACAATCTAGACCCTTTCTTTTTAAAGCTAGCCGCCGAAATTGGCCCAACCCCTATTACTAGCCTATTCAACCTCTCTTTCGTAACGTCTGAGATCCCCAGAGATTGGAAAGCTTCCGCGGTCATCCCCCTCTTCAAAGGGGGTGACACTCTAGATCCAAACTGTTACAGACCTATATCCATCCTGCCCTGCCTTTCGAAAGTTTTTGAAAGCCAAGTTAATAAACAGATCACCGACCATTTCGAATCACACCATACCTTCTCCGCTATGCAATCCGGTTTCCGAGCTGGTCATGGGTGCACCTCAGTCACGCTCAAGGTCCTAAACGATATTATAACCACGATCGATAATAGACAGTACTGTGCAGCCGTCTTTCATCGACCTGGCCAAGGCTTTCGACTCTGTCAACCACCGCATTCTTATTGGCAGACTTAATAGCCTTGGTTTCTCAAATGACTGCCTCGCCTAGTTCACCAACTACTTCTCAGATAGAGTTCAATGTGTCAAATCGGAGGGCCTGTTGTCTGGACCTATGGCAGTCTCTATGGGGGTGCCACAGGGTTCAATTCTTGGGCCGACTCTTTTCTCTGTGTATATCAATGATGTCGCTCTTGCTGCTGGTGACTCTCAGATCCACCTCTACGCAGACGACACCATTTTGTATACATCTGGCCCTTCATTGGACACTGTGTTAACAAACCTCCAAACGAGCTTCAATGCCATACAACACTCCTTCAGTAGCCTCCAACTGCTCTTAAACACTAGTAAAACTAAATGCATGCTCTTCAATCGAACGCTGCTGGCACCCGCCCACCCGACTAGAATCACTTCTCTCGACGGGTCTGAGCTAGAGTATGTGGACAACTACAAATACCTAGGTGTCTGGTTAGACTGTAAACTCTCCTTCCAGACTCACATTAAGCATCTCCAATCCAAAGTTAAATCTAGAATCGGCTTCCTATTTCGCAACAAAGCCTCCTTCACTCATGCTGCCAAACATGCCCTCGTAAAACTGACTATCCTACCGATCCTTGACTTCGGCGATGTCATTTACAAAATAGCCTCCAACACTCTACTCAGCAAATTGGATGTAGTCTATCACAGTGCCATCCGTTTTGTCACCAAAGCCCCATATACTACCCACCACTGTGACCTGTATGCTCTTGTTGGCTGGTCCTCACTACATATTCGTCGCCAAACCCACTGACTCCAGGCCATCTATAAATCACTGCTAGGCAAATCCCCGCCTTATCTTAGCTCATTGGTCACCATAGCAACACCCACCCGTAGTATGCACTCCAGCAGGTATATCTCACTGGTCATCCCCAAAGCCAACACCTCCTTTGGCCGCCATTCCTTCCAGTTCTCTGCTGCCAATGACTGGAACGAATTGCAAAAATCTCTGAAGCTGGAGACTCTTATCTCCCTCACTAACTTTAAGCATCAGTTGTCAGAGCACCTTACTGATCACTGCACCTGTACACAGCCCATCTGAAATTAGCCCACCCAACTACCTCATCCCCATATTGTTATTTATTTTGCTCATTTGCACCCTAGTATCTCTATTTGCACATCATCTCTTGCACATCTATCACTCCAGTGTGAATACTAATTGTAATTATTTTGCACTATGGCCTATGTATTCCCTTACCTCCATAACTTACTACATTTGCACACACTGTATATATATTTTCTGTTGTATTTTTGACTTTATGTTTTGTTTTACCCCATATGTAACTCTGTGTGGTTGTTTTTATCGCACTGCTTTGCTTTATCTTGGCCAGGTCGCAGTTGTAAATGAGAACTTGTTCTCAACTGGCTTACCTGGTTGAATAAAGGTGAAATAAATTAAATAAATTAAATAAATACAATTGTTTAATTAAGGCTGGGTGAAGGTGTTGAATGAAGAGTATCGCCAAGCAATTTTGCAAAAAGACCCCAAAAATCATGGTATAGTAGCATTGTGGTATAGTTGCATTTTCCCATCTGTCTTTTGCCCAGTGAACTAACTGAAAGGGAACCAATGGTGCTACTGTCGCAAGTGGCAAACAAAAACTGTGTACTCGAGGAGAAGTCAAATATTTAGTCTCTCGCTACTCAACTGAACAGAATAAATTACTCTTCTCCCTTTGCTGCCACAAGCACATCTGGACAGAGCTTACTGCCTTACCAATCTCCTCTTGTACAGTGATTTCTTGATATTTAACATTTACTGATGAATTTATGCCCTTTGGATATGGTATAAAAGGCATATTCAGGGACTGAAAAAAAGTCTGGTGGTAAACAAACCGTCAACTCCATGGACTCTGTAAAGAGAAAACATAAATATGGCACTAAACTCTAGAGCAACAGCATGGTGTTTTCACGTGTGAATGCTATTTACTCAAGTCAAACAGTTTAAAAGTTACAGTATGCTATCTGGATATAGTGTCTCACACACACACACACACACACACACACACACACACACACACACACACACACACACACACACACACACACACACACACACTTAAACTAAACACTAGACACATTGTAGTATGTGCATGGGGACTTAGTGATCCATTCAAATGGAACAGTTTCAGCTTCAAGCAATCAGAGCATTGTTTACTCTGGCTACTCTATCTATTGCACCCTATCTTGTCAAGTACAGTACAACTAGCAACAGAACAAGTCATCTGTATATTTTGGCATCTGTCTCTAATCATGTTTGACTGAAAGTATGACTTTCAGCAATCCTCTAGGATATGTATAGTGTCCCTATTGAATAGCCATTCACAGATTTATAAAATGTTATACTGTGTTTAAACCTTCATTTGCAACATTTTCTTAGGCCCCAAGCAGATGAGGTCAGTGTGTTTTTGCTTCAGAGAATGTGGACTGTGCAAAACCAATGAAGAACCGTTTTAGCAGATCTGAATTTTGAAGATATCCATAACTCTTTAAGACTCTTAATTTGAAACAGGTATGCACAACCCATCTGAAGGAAATAACTGTTTATAAATTGTCTACCTCAGTAATTATTTGTGACTGGATCCATAAGGAGTGTAAATTTGTTTCTGGTTTACAACTACAAAGGCAGAAGGCAGTAGCAACTGGTCGCCAAGCAAAGTTTCCCCAAATATGGACAACAGATTTTTGTTGTTAAAAACACCAAGTTTGCACTTTACAACGGTGACACTGAGAAGTAGGAAAGACATTCAGTGGAAAGTGATGACGAGAAGTAATATTTAACATCCAATAACATACCAATTCTTTAAAACACTAAAAATAAAGTGGATTTAGTTCGGATTTAGACCCAGCAAACAGGGGACGTCCTGAGGACATTCGGTGACGTTCCCATAAGGATTTGGGCGCAATGTTATCCCTCTGACGTTCTGAGAATGTTCTAAGAACGTTGCGTGATGGTCCCAAGGGAACATTCTCTGGGGGACCTTCGTATAGTTCCCTTAAAGTTGCAATATGCAGAAATCACTCTGCCATTTCCTGGTTGCTAAAATTCTAATAGTTCGCCTCAATTCAGTTTATGTGACAAAACAATAAATGCATAGTGTAGAGAATCATTGTACCATCTAAATGGTCCCCTGTAGCTCAACTGGTAGAGCACGGCACTTGTAACGCCAAGGTAGTGGGTTTGATCCCCGGGACCACACCTACACAAAAAATGTATGCACGCATGACTGTAAGTCGTTTTGGATAAAATCGTCTGCTAAATGGCTTATTATATTAAACCGCTGTGAAATATCTTTAAATAACCCAACATTTTGTATTTTCAGCTGTTTGAAACTGGTGTACAAAACCAAAAGTAAAAGACGCAAAAACAAAACTTAAGAACAGGAAGCACACAAATAGCGCACATCTCTACCGCTTCTTAGACTTAGTTCCCAGGATGCCACTGAGGACCATGTCAGGACCATGTTAGGACGTTATCAGCACGTTCATTTGACTAGTTCTTAGGATGTTGCGTGATGGTCCCAAAGGAACGTTCTCTGGGGGAGGACCTTTTTCTAGTTCCCGGTTTGTCCCAGGGACGTCCCCAAGGACGTTTTTAGGACGTTCTTGGACGTTGTGTCATGGTCCCCTGAAGCTCCCCTAAGTGGTACGCTGTTCAGCTAAAATAGTGGACAAATCTTTAATAAATGAAACTACAATTACATGATCACTTAGTACTGACTTTTCAATATGATCCCACCTGGGATTTGAACTCACAACCGCTGGATTTGGTGTATGCAGCTCTTTCTGCTTCACCACAAAGCCTGTAGATTTTCAGGTGTCCTTAGCATTGCAAAAAGACAAAGAGCTGTGAATGGATCAGTGGTTCACCAATCAGGGCCTAGGTGGGCTTGGCAACGGGAACAAGGGGTGATGTGTGATGAAACTAGGGTTCGCGTGCCCTAGATAGAACGTTTATTTGAGGCCATCAGGTGACGTCCCCGAGAAAACCGGGAACTAGACAAAAACCTCCAGGGGACCATGACACAGCGTCCTGACGACTTTAGGTGACCATTTTGTGACGTCCTAACGACTCATTGTTGTTTGCAGGGTATGACTTAACGTTTACTATAAAAATGCTGTATTAAATAATGCAAAGCACACCCTGACAGACTTGCATTCTTCTAAAATAAGTCAACATTTATCAAGTGACTTTGTTTGTCTTCACCCTCTAACACTTAAAAGAGAGGGGCCTCTTAACTTTGTTCAGTTGAGAAACACACAGGCCATTCAAACTGTGTCTGTATCTAATTTTAATACGATACACAATGGGAATCAATTCCTCATTCAGAGTAGAATGCAATATGAAGTTAAATTATTTAAAATGTTTGTATATGAAATAGAATATTTCATTTATTAAAAAAGTCCTATACAGTGAATTATCAATGGATGAACAGCTATGTGTCAATGATAGAAAAAGATGCCTGCACAAGAGAACCAACTAACCTATCTGCAAAAATTATTGCATTTTATGATTAAAAGGAAAAATTATTAAATGCTCCTCCAAACCTACCACTGAGAATGTAGATTTTACATTGGTAAATCTTGGATAGTGTGGGTACAAAACAATATAAAATCGCTTGCGATATTATTGCATTCTTCAGATCAAAAGTGTTTATTAATAAGACTATTATAAATACATCAGAAAATCCACTTTGATATTCAGCAAACAAGTCAATACAGGATGCGCTCCGTTCATTGGTCTTTTATAGAGGCACTGTAGCCCTTCATCTGAGGTAATTAATGAAGGAATACTGTGCAGGATTTGGGGACCTTGTTGTGTTCAAGACATCAGTCATGTCTAAAGTACTTTATAATTGAAATAAAGGTAATCTTTCCATCCCTTTGAGGTAGAACAAGGCATTACTCTCCTGTAGGCAGGGTAAGATGTGTAAAGACCAGGTGGTGATGGGAGTCCATTAAAGAGAGAGAACCCATGGTTAACACCAAGCAGCTCAAAGAGAGGGGTTAAAATGCCCCTCAACACTCTACCCACTGGGCACAAACTGGTAAAATCAACGTTGTTTCAACGTAATTTGTCAACGTATTGTTACGTGGAATCTACGTGGAAAATGCATTGGATTTGAAAAAAGTCTACGTAAACTGTTGTTTTGAGGGTACATTTCAGTGTAATTTAGGGTAATTTCAACCATAGGATTATGTCATCATGGAAAACAATTTTCAATAGACAAACCTTGTATAAAATAATGTATGTTTAATTTGTACCTTTGAAACAACGTCAGATCTTCAACATAATATCACACATTGGAATGGCGTTAGGTTAGTAGAGGAGTGGCGGAGAGAGTTCTGGGCATATTCTGCCCATGGCAAGAACACCGACCATTCCCCCGGCTGGTCCTAGCAGTAGGACCGCAGGAAACTACCCACATCCTGATTTACCCGTTCCACCTGCCCATTAGAGGTCAGGCTGACCGAGACCCCCAGACGTTCCATGAACGCCTTCCAGACTTTGGATGTGAACTGGGGACCTCGGTCAGACACTATATCCTCTGGTACCCCGTAGTGCCGGAAGACGTGTGTAAACAGGGCCTCAGCAGTTTGCAGGGCCGTGGGGAGACCGGGCAGAGGATGGAGGCGGCAGGCCTTTGAAAAGCGGTCCACAACGACCAGGATGGTGGTGTTACCTTGGGAGAGGGGAAGATCAGTCAGGAAATCAACACTTAGGTGAGACCATGGTCGTTGTGGAATTGGTAAAGGTTGTAACTTACCCGCTGGGAGGTGCCTAGGTGACTTACGCTGGGCGCACACCGAGAGCAGGAGGAGACATACACCCTCACGTCCTTTGCCAAGGTAGACCACCAGAACTTTCCGGTCAGGCAGCGCACTGTACGACCGATACCTGGGTGACCAGAGGAGGGTGACGTGTGTGCCCAGTAGATCAGACGATCATGGATAAGAGCAGGCACGTACTGCAGCCCAGCTGGACACTGAGGTGGAGATGGATCTATTTGTAATGCCTGCTCTATATCCGCGTCCATCACCCATACTACCGGCGCCAAAATGCAGGAAGCTGGGAGTATGGGGGTGTTGTCTCTGGGCCTCTCCTCTGTGTCATACAACCGTGACAATGCGACTGCCTTCACGTTCTTCGTACCCGGGATGTACACTGTATGACAGTGAAAAATCGAACCGGGTGAAGAATAGGGCCCACCTGGCCTGGTGAGGATTCAGCCTCTTCGCTGCCCGGATGTACTCCAGGTTACAGTGGTCCGTCCAGACGAGAAAAGGGTGTTTCGCCCCTCGAGCCAATGTTTCCACACGGTCAAGGCTCGGACAACAGCCAACAGCTCCCGATCACCAACGTCGTAGTTCTGCTTCGCCGGGCTGAGCTTCTTAGAGAAGAAGGCACAGGGGCGGAGCTTGGGTGGCGTGCCCGAGCGTTGAGATAGGACAGCGCCTATTCCTACCTCGGATGCATCCACCTCCACTACGAACGGTAGTGATGGATCGGGGTGGGCCAGTACCGGGGCTGAGTTGAACAGACTCCTCAGTTTCCTGAAGGCCAGGTCAGCCTCAGCAGACCAGCGGAGCCGGGATGGCCCACCCTTCAACAGAGATGTAATGGGAGCTGCGACCTTGCCACAGCCCCGGATACACCTCCGATAGTAGTTGGCGAAGCCCAGAAAGCGCTGCACCTCCTTAACCGTGGTGGGAGTCGGCCAATTACGCACGGCTGAAATACGATCCCCCTCCATCTCCACACCTGAGGTGATAATGCGGTATCCGAGGAAGGAGACGGACTGCTGGAAAATCATACACTTCTCTGCCTTGGCATAAAGGTAATTCTCCAACAGTCGGGCCAGCACTTTGCGAACCAAGGACACATGCTCGGCGCGCGTAGCGGAATACACCAGAATGTCATCGATGTAGACCACTACATCGCGACCAAGCATGTCCCGAAACACCTCGTTCACAAAGGACTGGAAGACAGATGGAGCATTCATCAAACCGTAGGGCATCACCAGGTATTTATAATGCCCGTGGTTGTGCTGAATGCTGTCTTCCACTCATCCCCCTCTCGAACACGCACCAGGTTGTACACACTCCTGAGATCTAATTTGGTGAAGAAGCGCGCCCCATGCATTGACTGACGGAATGTGGGGGAGAGGATAACTAAATCTCACCGTCTCCTTGTTCAGTGGTCGATGATCAATGCAAGGGCGTAGACCACCGTCTTTCTGATGGAGAAAGGGCGTGCTCAATCTCACATTAGGAAAGAGAAGAATAAATGGTGCGTGGATATTCATTGACCAACTGAGTGTAGAAAATTCACGTTACCAGGAGGGGTAGAATAAATCCTGTTGGAGGAACAGGACATGTGTACTGGTGTGATCGTATGATGTCTACATGGTATTTCAGCCAATCTTTTAGGATATGTTTTGGACATTATATTTGGAAAAATTATAGGTGATGTAGGATTATGGTAAAATTGACCACAGTAAAATAATAACTGGGATAGGGTTAACATTCCAAATTTGGGCCCTTTGATAGAATAAAATATTCCTGTAGGTTATACAAATAGTAATTAAGCGCGTTAGAGAACAACATTGTATAAATGTGGAATAAGAGTGGTATAATGGTGTAAATGAGTCGCACTCTAAAGTTTGAATGATGAGATATAGAGGTGTGTATGATAATTATATATATACGTTGGAATAATAAGCTTTTCTTGTAAATTATATCTTGGAGTTTTGTACAACAATGCCTGTCATAGAATTTTGTAAGATCAGTGAATAGTGACCAGCATATACGATTCTGGGAGGATTCTATGACTGAGGGGAAGGATTTGGGTAATTTGTTATTAGTTCCGCTGAGACTAGATTGTGATTAATTGATCTGTGGCAATAAAGAATAATTAGAAACATGAATGGTTTGGTTGATGTGAATATATTAGAATATAATGAATTTTATGTGAGTGTAATTTCTTAAGAGGGATTGGATAAAATAATAGGTGCTGACTTGCACACCCAAAAACTAAGACGTACGTGGGGGATGGGAGACAGTACATAGAGCATGTGGTGGAACTAAGCATTATAATAAATTATCTATTATTTCAGAAGCAGAGGTGATATAGTCAAGGAATTTTAGTATATTAGGGGGAAAATATAATTCATTTGGTTAGGTCGTTAGATCTGTTTCCAAATCAATTAATGTGGGGTTTGACTCATTGACTGCTAAGTTGTTTACGTTGAGCGTGTGAGATCTGTGTCCTTCAAAGCTATTTTCTGATAAAGTGTGGTATGTGCCAGATACTAAAACTACTGACCATTATCATTGGAATAAAGGAGGATTAACTTGTCATTTCAATAAAGCATAGATTCTGCATCGCTGATTAGAGTCTAGGTTTTCTAAGTATAGTTCAGCTATGGTTGTGGGTTGTTTAGATTGACGGAACAGTCAGGATAAGACTGGACGATTTAGCAGCCTGCGTCTTTTCAGACTGAAGGACTCACTTATTCAACGGGAAAGAAGGAGGAGTGACTATAGTCTAATCAGAAAGGACAGTTACAGTGGGGAAAAAAAGTATTTAGTCAGCCACCAATTGTGCAAGTTCTCCCACTTAAAAAGATGAGAGAGGCCTGTAATGTTCATCATAGGTACACGTCAACTATGACAGACAAATTGAGAAAAAAAAATCCAGAAAATCACATTGTAGGATTTTTAATGAATTGATTTGCAAATTATGGTGGAACATAAGTATTTGGTCACCTACAAACAAGCAAGATTTCTGGCTCTCACAGACCTGTAACTTCTTCTTTAAGAGGCTCCTCTGTCCTCCACTCGTTACCTGTATTAATGGCACCTGTTTGAACTTGTAATCAGTATAAAAGACACCTGTCCACAACCTCAAACAGTCACACTCCAAACTCCACTATGGCCAAGACCAAAGAGCTGTCAAAGGACACCAGAAACAAAATTGTAGACCTGCACCAGGCTGGGAAGACTGAATCTGCAATAGGTGAGCAGCTTGGTTTGAAGAAATCAACTGTGGGAGCAATTATTAGGAAATGGAAGACATACAAGAGCACTGATAATCTCCCTCGATCTGGGGCTCCACGCAAGATCTCACCCCGTGGGGTCAAAATGATCACAAGAACGGTGAGCAAAAATCCCAGAACCACACGGGGGGACCTAGTGAATGACCTGCAGAGAGCTGGGACCAAAGTAACAAAGCCTACCATCAGTAACACACTACGCCGCCAGGGACTCAAATCCTGCAGTGCCAGACGTGTCCCCCTGCTTAAGCCAGTACATGTCCAGGCCCGTCTGAAGTTTGCTAGAGTGCATTTGGATGATCCAGAAGAGGATTGGGAGAATGTCATATGGTCAGATGAAACCAAAATAGAACTTTTTGGTAAAAACTCAACTCGTCGTGTTTGGAGGACAAAGAATGCTGAGTTGCATCCAAAGAACACCATACCTACTGTGAAGCATGGGGGTGGAAACATCATGCTTTGGGGCTGTTTTTCTGCAAAGGGACCAGGACGACTGATCCGTGTAAAGGAAAGAATGAATGGGGCCATGTATCGTGAGATTTTGAGTGAAAACCTTCCATCAGCAAGGGCATTGAAGATGAAACGTGGCTGGGTCTTTCAGCATGACAATGATCCCAAACACACCGCCCGGGCAACGAAGGAGTGGCTTCGTAAGAAGCATTTCAAGGTCCTGGAGTGGCCTAGCCAGTCTCCAGATCTCAACCCCATAGAAAATCTTTGGAAGGAGTTGAAAGTCCGTGTTGTCCAGCGACAGCCCCAAAACATCACTGCTCTAGAGGAGATCTGCATGGAGGAATGGGCCAAAATAACAGCAACAGTGTGTGAAAACCTTGTGAAGACTTACAGAAAACGTTTGACCTGTGGCATTGCCAACAAAGGGCATTTAACAAAGTATTGAGAAACTTTTGTTATTGACCAAATACTTATTTTCCACCATAATTTGCAAATAAATTCATAAAAAATCCTACAATGTGATTTTCTGGAGAAAAAAAATCTCAATTTGTCTGTCATAGTTGACGTGTACCTATGATGAAAATTACACGCCTCTCTCATCTTTTTAAGTGGGAGAACTTGCACAATTGGTGGCTGACTAAATACTTATTTTCCCCACTGTACATACATTTGAATAGCGGACTGGCAATTGCGATAGAGTTATGGCGATAATTTGAATTGTTTAGGTAGACTGGAATGAAAGTAAGGTCTTTTAATAATATGAATATAAATATATTAGTAGTTATTGTTGGGATGTGAATAGATTTTACTAATGCCATGAACTAGTTTCCGGGTAAAAGAGAGTCGTACTTGCTTGACTGTATCGAGCTGAAAGAGATATTTGAAGCAAGTTTGAATAGTTGGATGGAAAACATTTATTTGACAAATTCTAATTGTTATTACTTTATTCTATAGTTTGCGTGACACAAGTGATGTATGCGAATAGTTGGTGAATTCTAGAACGATAATTTATTTTCATTACGTGAACCAGGGGATTCAATGAGCTTTGGCTATTATGCTGAGGGAATAGCACCAATTTATAGTGGGTTCTAGATTTGTTGAATAAACAAACGTATATTTTAAACTAAAGTAATGCAATAGGCTACAATTATAACATTATCAGAAAAAGGCACTATACGCTCATCTGTGGTCCTCTGTAGCTCAGTTGGTAGAGCACGGCGCTTGTATTAGGGTAGTGGGTTCGATCCCCGGGACCACCCATGCACAAAAATGTATGCACGTGTGACTGTAAGTCGCTTTGGATAAAAGCGTCTGCTAAATGGCATATTATTATTATCTGGAAAAAGCAAATTTAAGACACAGAAGGACAATAAAAAAAACAGAAAAATAATGGATACTAGGGGTGCCCAGAGAATCCTAAAGGGGAGGGTCAGCTAGTGGCAGTAACTATGCAGGCTGATGAAGAACCTATGCTAAAGGTTCAGGTGAATAATGGAGGCACCCCAATGATGATAGATACTGGAGCAACTTACTCATGTGTAAATCCAAATTATACCTCTCACCAACCCCATGTCAGGCAAAGATGCACAGGCAATAGAATTGTCATGACAAACGCAGCTAATACATATGACAGTTCCAGTAGAATAAAAAGCTGGTAAAAGTTACGTGTACATATATTAGTGTCAGAACAAATTCCAGTTAATTTAGTAGAAAGAGATACACTGTGTAGAATGGGGGTCCAGATTAAATGCAGATCAGAGGGACTAATGATAGTTAACCCTCCCGTTGTCCTAGGGTCAAAATGACCCGCCACTGTGTTGAACCAACTTTATTTAATTTTTATATTTTTGGGATAATTTGTGAGAAGGAGGCAGTGAGACTTTAAAGAAAGTATCACTGCCTCCTTCTCACAAATGATCCAAAAAATATATAAAAATTAAATAAAGTTGGTTCAACACAGCGGCGGGTCATTTTGACCCTAGGACAACGGGAGGGTTAAGCAAGGGGTATGTCCACAGAAGGTAATGGGGAAACCATAATCACATTAGTAAACTATTCTGGTAGAAGGGGGGCCACAGGCATGTGGGAAAGTACAACAAACGAGGCAAGGGATAGCATATTTGAGTTTTCGAGGTAACAAAGCATGTTGGGGGTGATTGAGTGGTAGCAGTGCAGCTAAGGAAAAGCCTAGGGGTTTAAGTCTTATGGGATTTTATTTCGTTTTATGTGCGCTGAATTGTGGAATTCACCGGAGAAGGGAGCAGTCACAAGTGATGTTCTTGAGGGTTGTCTGAAAGGAGGGATCAGGAGATGTGGCAAGAGAGTGAGAATTTCGAATTTAGATTGTGTGGACTGATTAAAATGGAAACTAACTAAATGTTTACTTTTTTCTTCCAGGAAAAAGGGGGGAGTGATTCTCTTTTCTTTTAAATATTTTCTGAGACTATAAATAAGGCCTGGCCATTTTTTGTTTGTTTATTGTTTTACTATATGGTGTTCGAATAACCACAAACAAATCACTTAGTATGAAATGTTAGCTGTATAGGATTTGTATTTCTATTTTGGGTTTTTGACGGGATGGAAGTGAAATATCTTAAAGGGGGCATACAAATGTAATTGGGGTTTTTATTTACTGAGGGATATGTAAATATGTGTGATTTATTTTGAAAAGAGCTGTACTAAGGACTTACTGTACACTCGGGATACAACATTTATGAAATGTCTTGATGGTAACATTTAAAAAAACATTTTTAGTCATTTAGCAGACGCTCTTATCCAGAGCGACTTACAGTTAGTGAGTGCATACATTATTAAATGTTTCATACTGGCCCCCCGTGGGAATTGAACCCACAACCCTGGCATTGCAAACGCCATGCTCTACCAACTGAGCTACATCCCTGCCGGCCATTCCCTCCCCTACCCTGGATGACGCAGGGCCAATTATGGCCCGCCCCATGGGTCTCCCGGGAGGCCTGGTTATTAATGAGTAGTATACTATTGGATTAAACAATTCATTGAATGATTTCAATGACCTCTGAAATCTGTCCTGGCTTTATAGTGTGACCTGATCACCCGCACTATAAATTCTAGAGGCATGTTGAATTAGGGGGTTAGATATAATAAGGATAATTGTGAAGAAGTTTATAATTTGGAAAAAATCCTATATATATATATTAGTCCAAACAGGACAAGGATGACAAGTGTGATTTGAAGGAGTCAGGCGCAGGAGGGTAAATCACTGATTACAGAGTTTATTCCGTAGGACACAGTTACGCTGGAAAGCGTCAACAAAATACAGGCACACGGGGAACAATATCCCCGGAAATACAAGGTACGGGTTGCTCAACCGAGCTACACTAAACTTACAATAAACAATCACCCACAAGGACAAGGGGGCAGAGGGAACACTTATACACGGACTAATGAGGGGATATGAACCAGGTGTGTGTAATTGACAAGACAAGACAAATGGAATGATGATATATGGAGCGGCAGTGGCTAGTAAGCTAGTGATGACGAACGCCGAAACCTGCCCGAACAAGGAGGGGAGGCAGCCCCGGCGAAAGTCGTGACACATCCAGTGTTCTAACCAAGCCCTGCTTAGCTTTGATATTTGTCACTGACTATTACCAATGTGTTATGATGATTGTTGAAAAATCTCCAATTAATAGATTCAATGTTGCTATCGAAGTCATTCCAAAGGGTAGGTTCAACAGAGCAAATGAAGTGTAACCATACTTTATTAATAATATAGAATCAATGATGCTATTTAGGCCTATATAGCATTTGGGAAGTCATCAACAGCTAGGCCTATTGTTTAAATTCAGCCCAGGATTCAACTAAAAATAGACAATTCACATAGGCCTAGGGTTTCAAGCTTTGGTTGATTTCAAATGGAAACTACAAGTTAACAATAAATATGTTGCATTCACATCTCCATCTCAACCAAAAATAAAAGTTAAAGAATAGGATTCAATCAAATCAAACTGTATTTAAAGTGCATTTAAAGTTTGTCCTATTTAGTCCTATTCTTTAATTAACTTAGAATTTTGTTTTAAATGGAGACGTGAATCCAGCATATCAATTATTAATTTGTAGACAAACTGGAATTAAAGCCAGAGTCAGTGGAACAGATGGAGCTATCCAAGCAGAAGATACATCTCCTTCAAATTGTTGCGTTGACAACCAAACACCATTCAATATCACTTTTGCAATATGATAGATAGCCTATTAACTTGTTGACGTTAACAAATGATATGTTGGATTCACGTCTCCAACTCAACCAAAAATAAAAGTTAAAGAATAGGTTTAAGCCAGTGGCTCAGATGGAACTATCCAAGCACTAGATACATCTCCTTTAAATGTTGATATTTGGTTGCTTTGTCAACCAAACACAATTCAATATTACTTTTATAAGAGATTAAATAGACTAATGTTAAGACTATCTTACAAACTAATGTAAGAGTATTTATAAAATGACTAACACATCCATGGCCACATTTGGAGGTTACTGTAACAATAAATGTCTTCTTATGTAATCTGTGGAAATCTTCACAATTGCTATAATAATCTGCACAGAATCTCAAATGGCATTGATCACTTGCACCATGTACTTGAATGTAATCTCAACTAACTGCAATCCAGGTAATTTGGTTGTGCTATTAGATAAAGCACAAATAGATAACACATTAAGTTGTTGTATAAATAAACAAAATATCTGACATTGTATTCCCATTTGAACTTTAGTGTGCTTTTAAATCGTTGAAAGTATAGTGATAACACATTACGAATTCAACAAACTTTTGGCTGTCTTTTTGAGTGGTTGAAAATAGGTTGGAATCTCATTGATCAACCAAATATTACCCAATTCTCCATGTTGAAAAGACATGGTGTGTCCAGTGGGTACTGATGACCCTTTATGCGTGGAGCTCTACAGTACCAACCACTATGCATCTCTCTCAGAGAGTGGTATAGGTGTGTGACCAAGGCCTATGCAGACTTAGCGCACTCTGACAACATGACAGATATTTGTTTTTGGCCATACATTGTGAAACTGTGCAGTAAACCCTGTGTGTTTGTTATCATTTATTCGACAGGATGGGCCAAGCTCTACCTTTACATTTTTACAATTTGAGTCATTTAGCAGACGCTCGCTAAAAGGGTGACTTACAGTAGTGAGCGCATAAATTTTTCATACTAGTCCCACATGGGAATCGAAATCATAATCCTGGTGTTGCAAGTGCCATGCTCTACCAACTGAGCTACACAGGACTATGCAGCCCACACTGAATCTGCATTCCTAGTATAGATTTCCCCTCACTCTTTCCAGGGTTGTGGACATGCTTGTGCATTAGGCCACAGCACCCCTCTTCTCCAGTGCCATTCTATTTTATTCCAATACAATATTATGGGCAGGCAATTCTCTCAGTGGAGCAGGGCCCTCTTAAAAGCCTCTCCCTGGCCAGGAGGCCTGCTGGGAGAGGAGACTGACTCCATCTGACCCAATGGGCTGCAGTAGACCACAGTGGGCTGGGAGAGCACAGACACACTGGTCTGGCTGGGACAATTACACCCACACAAGCCAAAGACAGGGAGAGAAAAGAGAGTATTCGCCAGGTAACCAATTCCTATGCTTATATTACACTGTGTGTTTTTCTATTTTTTTATAGTCCATGTCAGTAATGCACTTTCACTTACATTGTGCAGCTTTTGGTATCATTATATTAATATACCTAGAGCAGCTTTTATACAAGGATATAGGGTGTCAGATCACCATATGAGATAAGATGCTTCACCAATACTTACTCTCCCCTCAGACATAGAACAGTCTGGCCCGCCACTACTCTCATCTCCATGTATGCAATGCACACCTCCATTGCATATTGCAATATGAACCAAACCTTGTTTGGAGTACATTAACCTGGCTCACAACGATGGAGATGCGCACCCTGGGGGAGATATGGGTTTATTGACTTCCTGCAACGTTTTCTCTTGTCTGTTAGTTAGCTGGACAAGTTTCAGTACACAGGGATGACGGTGTGTTTGGAAAGCTGAATGCTGTGGTGATTATTTTCTTACCAGTGGTCTACCAAGGGACTGGGAGGATACTTTAAGAAAAGCAAATTAGCAATTACAATATGAACACTGACAATATCTAATATGGATATTAGGTCAGTCAAGCATCTGCTTCATGGTCACCAATAAAGTGTTACATGCCAAACATTAAGATAAATATATTTATTGCATGCCCCTATTTCATACGGGTAGGCGGCTTATCTGTTTGGTTAAGAATAACTGATCCTATCTTAACCACATTCACATTCAAAAGGTCTGTAACCACTCGAGTTAAAAGTTACGAATTGTGTAATGAAGGTCTGGAAAGTAATGGCTAACCATGGTGCTTTACATTAAGTCAACTTTTACATGAATGAATTCAAGGCAGAAAGATGACAAGCTTCTGGGCAGCCTACATCAACAGAGTTGTTTCTCAAAATAAGCAGCAAGTCCATATTGATTTCCCTGCCAAATATAATCTGTGTGACTGACATCTGCACAAAGACCTGTTTTAGCCAAACACTGCCAAGTAAGGCTGTTTATTCACTGATTGCCTGATAGTATCCATGACAACGAACACCACAATTAGACAACTGTAATTCCGCCTTCAAACATGCTCACAGTTAATTATTTCAGCTGAGGCGAGAGAGAAAAAAACACTGTGAGGAGGGATCCAGACTAGAGCCAAAGCTGGATTCCATGCCTCCCTGTCATCTGACCCTACAGCACACACCTGTGGGTGTACTGTTTAATTAGACAAAAACTAAACTAAACTAAAGTGAGCGATTGAAACAACAAAAACAAGAAAGGACAAGTTAGAATTGGATGGGGAAAAGCTTTACTATAGGTCAATATGAGTCTGGGAGGGAAAAACATTTTTTCAAGCAATAACTGTGAGGCTGTGTTGAGGATAAAACATGTAGCTAATGGGTAAATAATTCATTGGCGTAAATACATCTTTATATATTGTGAAATGCTGTTCATTTACAGTAGATGGTAGCAGGCTACACTCTTCCTGTTGGATTACCAACTGTTGGAACACACTCAGAGACACATTGTACACTGAATGCTTTCTTTCCCATCACTTTTTACATTTTAGCAGACGCTCTTATCCAGAGCGACTTACAGTCGTGAGTACATACACTACCGTTCAAAAGTTTGGGGTCAGTTAGAAATGTCCTTGTCTTTGAAACAAAAGCCATTTTTTTTCTCCATTAAAATATTGTTAATGTTGTAAATGGCTATTGTAGCTGGAAATGGCTGATTTTTTATGGAATATCTACATAGGCGTACAGAGGCCCATTATCAGCAACCATCAGTCCTGTGTTCCAATGGCACGTTGTGTTTGCTAATCCAAGTTTATCATTTTAAAAGGCTAATTGATCATTAGAAAGCCCTTTTGCAATTATGTTAGCACAGCTGAAAACTGTTGTGCTGATTAAAGAAGCAATAGAACTGGCCTTCTTGAGACTAGTTGAGTATCTGGAGCATCAGCAATTGTGGGTTCGAGTACAGGCTCAAAATGGCCAGAAACAAATAACTTTCTTCTGAAACTCGTCAGTCTATTCTTGTTCTGAGAAATGAAGGCTATTCCACGCGAGAAATTGCCAAGAAACTGAAGATCTCGTACAACACTGTGTACTACTCCCTTCACAGAACAGCGCAAACTGGCTCTAACCAGAATAGAAAGAGGAGTGGGAGGCCCCGGTGCACAACTGAGCAAGAGGACAAATACATTAGTGTCTAGTTTGAGAAACAGGCGCCTCACAGGTCCTCAACTGGCAGCTTCATTAAATAGTACCCGCAAAACACCAGTCTCAACGTCAACAGTGAAGAGGCGACTCCGGGATGCTGACCTTCTAGGCAGAGTTGCAAAGAAAAAGCTATATCTCAGAATGGCAAATGAAAAAAAAAGATTAAGATGGGCAAAAGAACATAGACACCGGACAGAGGAAGATTGGAAAAAAGTGCTATGGACGGACGAATCGAAGTTTGAGGTGTTCGGATCACAAAGAAGAACATTTGTGAGACGCAGACCAAATGAAAAGATGCTGGAGGAGTGCTTGATGCCATCTGTCAAGCATGGTGGAGGCAATGTGATGGTCTGGAGTGGCCAGCACAGTCATCGGATATCAACCCTGTTGAGCTGTTGTGGGAGCAGCTTGACCGTATAGTCCATGTCCATGTCTCATGGTAAGAAGTGCCCATCAAGCATATCCAACTTGTGGGAGGTGCTTCAGGAAGCATGGGGTGAAATCTCTTCATTTACATTTACATTTACGGCATTTAGCAGATGCTCTTATCCAGAGCGACTTACAAATTGGATTACCCTCAACAAATTGACAACTAGAATGCCAAAGGTCTGCAAGGCTGTAATTGCTGCAAATGGAGGATTCTTTGACGAAAGCAAAGTTTGAAGGACACAATTATTATTTCAATTAAAAATCATTATTTCTAACCTTGTCAATGACTACTAATTTCCTATGCATTTTGCTATATTTCCTATTCAAACTAATTTCATGTATGTTTTCATGGAAAACAAGGACATTTCTAAGTGACCCCAGACTTTTGAACGGTAGTGTATATTTTCATAAAATATTTTAAAATACTGGTCCCCTGTGGGAATCAAACCCACAACCGTGGCATTGCAAGTGTCATGCTCTACCAATTGAGCCAAACTGAGCTTTGTCTCTGAATGTTGACTCAGACATCAAAGCTATTGTCAAAGGCTGATGTGTATGCGGTGGTGAAGTCAGGCGCAGGACACAGAGGATAAGTAAAGACGACTTTACTCAAACACTAAATACGCACGAAATAAACGTCTCCAACACTGGAGGGAAAAACACCATATGCGTAAATGACACAAAGAGTATAACACCGACACAATGCATCCAAGACACGCGGACAATAACATACAAAGACAAAACACAAAACAGGTGAACTTATACGTGACATAATCAATACAGAATACGCAACAGGTGTACCCACTAGACACATGACAAAACAAACATCGAAAACATCAAGCGGTAGCAGCTAGTACTCCGGGGACGACGAACGCCGAAGCCTGCCCGAGCAAGGAGGAGGAGCAGCCTCGGCGGCATCCGTGACAGCTATTCCCAAGAAGCCCACCACAAGCACCATTTGCTCCCACTCATACCATGTTAACAGAAAAAACTCATTTGCCATTTATTGTTAAAAAATGTATTAACAGCAATTTATGTCACTCAGACAGGGTCACCAAAAAAAAAAAAAACATCCAGGCCTTGTACAAATCTATCACTCAAGTTGTCAGAAAAATTTGTTCTCATGTAATATAAATAGGCCCTGAGTCTGTGGGTAGAGAGATGGGATCTGTTTCTGAGGAAGAATGGGTGGCTGTTTAGAGGCTCCCAGTAAAACAGGTCATGCTGTTCACATCATGAAGCCTCAATCACAAACAAATGTTTTATTTAAAGAGCCAAAGTGTTGTTTACTTGAGTCTGCTTACTCTCTCTCTCTTTCTTCCTCTCCCTCCCTCTCTTCTCTGTGTTCAGCACATTTGAATGCTGGAAGCATACTAAAAGGAAATAAAAACACTTCTGACAGGAAAGCGCTACTCTGCCATGTAGAGGAACAAATAGGTGGTCGCACACTAAGTGAACAAATTATGCCAACATCGTTCAATTAATGTAGCATTCAGGAAGAACAAATGTGTTAACCGTTGCAGATCTGGCAACTACCTTAAATAAACAATTTTTATTTTCTTGTTTGCTGAGTGAATTTGAGGGTAAATGGAGATTAAGTGTATAGAAAATAGTAAAGCTCAAGTGTATATCACTGACGAAGAAGCCCCACATACGCTCTAGAACTATAGCATTGTCAGGCTCCTGTTCTCCTCCATTCACAGCATTATGAATGCTACTGAAGAATCTAAACTGGCTCAAAGTCCTGTCTGTCCTGTCCTCATTTTGATCTCATTAGTGATTTAACGCCAATTCTATTGACAACACAACAGAGAAGATGTCTATTACTCTTAAGCTATTGCCATGCCTCATATTATTCACCAAGCTTGTGGCTGTCTCCTTATCTAATTGTTCAACAAAAAGCTGCCTTTCCTCTGCATCATTTCATCTTCGTCAACATTCTTCAAACTTGACATTTACAGCTGGTGATCCTTTTCAAATGATATACTGCTTGGTATCACATTACCAATCTCCTTCTCCCTCTCCTTCTCCCTCTCCCTCTCCCTCTCCCTCTCCCTCTCCCTGTCCCTCTCCCTCTCCCTCTCCCTCTCACTCTCCCTCTCCCTCTCCCTCCCCCTCTCTCTCTCTCTCTCTCTTTCTCTCTCTCTCTCGATTTCGATTCAAAGGGGCTTTATTGGCATGGGAAACATATGTCTACATTTTCAAAGCAAGTGAAATAAACAATAAACAAAAGTGAGAAAAAACTAATCTAACAACATCAACAAAAAACTGTAAACATTGCGCTCAATAAGTTTTCAAGTGTTATATTATAAGCTTATAAGCTATTTACAGTGTTTTAGCAATGTGCAAATAGTTGTAGTACGAATAGTGGGGGAAGATAAATAAACACATACATTTTGGTGGTATTTACAATGTTGTTTGTGCTCCACTGGTTGCCCTTTTCTCATGGCAACTGGCCACAAATCTTGCTGCTGTGATTGCACATTGCGGTATTTCACCTAACAGATATGGGAGTTTATCAATGTTTGATTTGTTTTCAAATTCTTTGTGGGTCTGTGTGATCTGTGGGAAATATGTGTCTCTAATGTGATCATACATTTTTTTA
Source organism: Coregonus clupeaformis (assembly GCF_020615455.1). Lineage (NCBI taxonomy): Eukaryota > Metazoa > Chordata > Actinopteri > Salmoniformes > Salmonidae > Coregonus > Coregonus clupeaformis. The sequence continues at coordinate 33,056,219 of NC_059201.1, read as the reverse complement.
GGAGGTTAGGAAGTGTAGCTTAGTTTCCACCTAATTTTTCTGGACAGTGGGCACATATCATGTCTTCTCTTGAGAGCCAGGTCTGCCTATGGCGACCTCTCTCAATAGCAAGGCTATGCTCACTGAGTCTGTACATAGTCAAAGATTTTCTTCATTTTGGGTAAGTCACAGTGGTCAGGTATTCTGCCGTTGTGTATGCTCTGTTTAGGGCCAGATAGCGTTCAATTTTTTTTGTAAATCATTTCCAGTGTGTCAAATAGTTATCGTTTTGCTTCTCATAATTTGGTTGGGTCTAATTGTGTTGCTGTCCTGGGGCTCTGTGGGATCTGTTTGTGTTTGTGAACAGAGCCCCAGAACCAGCTGGCTGAGGGGACTCTTCTCTAAGTTAATCTCTCTGTAGGTTAGGGCTTTGTGGTGGAATGTGTTGGCATCGCTTCCTTTTAGGTGGTTGTAATATTTAACATCTCTTTTCTGGATTTTGATCAATAGCGGGTATAGTCCTAATTCTGCTATGCATGCGTTGTTTGGGGTTTTGCGTTGTACACAAAGTATATCTTTGCAGAATTCTGCATGCAGTCTCAATTGGGTGTTTATCTCTCCTCTCTGAGGAGGTTCCCATTGCTTGGAAGGCAGCCACAGTGTTTCCTTTATTTAAAGGGGGAGCTCAAGCTGATCCTAACTGTTATAGGCCAATTTCTATTTTGCCCTGTTTATCAAAAGTGTTGGAAAAACTTGTCAATATACAGCTGACTGGCTTTCTTGATGTCTATAGTATTCTCTCTGGTATGTAATCTGGTTTCCGCTCAGGTTGTGGATGTGTCACTGCAACCTTAAAGGTCCTAAATTATGTCACTATTGCCCTTGATTCTAAGCAATGTTGTGCTGCTATTTTTATTGATTTGGCCAAAGCTTTTGATACGGTAGACCATTCCATCCTTGTCGGCCGGCTAAGGAGTATTGGTGTCTCTGAGGGGTCTTTGGCCTGGTTTGCTAAGTACCTCTCTCAAAGAGTGCAGTGTATAAAGTCAGAACATCTGCTATCTCAGCCACTGCCTGTCACCAAGGGAGTACCCCAAGGCTCGATCCTAGGCCCCACGCGCTTCTTAATTTACATCAACAATATAGCTCAGGCAGTAGGAAGCGCTCTCATCCATTTATATGCAGATGATACAGTCTTATACTCAGCTGGCCCCACCCCAGATGTTGTGTTAAACGCTCTACAACATAGCTTTCTTAGAGTACAACAAGCTTTCTCTACCCTTAACCTTGTTCTGAACACCTCCAAAACAAAGGTGATGTGGTTTGGTAAGAAGAATGCCCCTCTCCCCACCGGTGTGATTACTACCTCTGACGGTTTAGAGCTTGAGGTAGTCATCTCATACAAGTACTTGGGAGTATGGCTAGACGGTACACTGTCCTTCTCTCAGCACATATCAAAGCTGCAGGCTAAGGTTGAATCTAGACTTGGTTTCCTCTATCGTAATCGCTCCTCTTTCACCCAAGCTGCCAAACTAACCCTGATTCAGATGACCATCCTACCCATGCTAGATCACGGACACGTAATTTATAGATTGGCAGGTAAGGGTGCTCTCGAGCGGCTAGATGTTCTTTACCATTCTGCCATCAGATTTGCCACCAATGCTCCTTATAGGACACATCACTGCACTCTATACTCTTCTGTAAACTGGTCATCTCTGTATACCCATCGCAAGACCCACTGGTTGATGCTTATTTACAAAACCCTCTTAGGCCTCACTCACCCCTATCTGAGATACCTACTGCAGCCCTCATCCTCCACATACAACACCCGTTCTGCCAGTCACATTCTGTTGAAGGTCCCCAAAGCACACACATCCCTGGGTCACTCCTCTTTCCAGTTCGCTGCAGCTAGCAACTGGAACGAGCTGCAAAAAACACTCAAACTGGACAGTTTTATCTCCATCTCTTCATTCAAAGACTCAATCATGGACACTCTTACTGACAGTTGTGGCTGCTTCGCATGATGTATTGTTGTCTCTACTGTCTTCTTTTGTATGCTTTGTACAAAATAATAAAATGGAGGACGACAGGAGTTTTATAAACGTAGCTCTTTATTAACTAGCTATAACTGGCATGTTCATGTGTCTCCGGCCATTATCATCTTTAGAATGACCTCACCACCTGGGTGGTCTTAACCAATCATAGCGCAGTATGATATGACGGTAGAATGCATCCAATTACAATTCAGTATGCTGACACATATGAATATTACATCCCCCTTCTTTTAAAAAAAATATGTAGAACATTTAAGCATTTATTTTGAATACATGCTCTGTAGTTTGAACTCAAGGTAAGTAACCATTTATACTGCACAAACTGCATCAACATAACAGACTGAAACAATGATTCAGCATACTGTTTTTAATTTTAATTTTTTTATTTCACCTTTATTTAACCAGGTAAGCCAGTTGAGAACAGGTTCTCATTTACAACTGCGACCTGGCCAAGATAAAGCAAAGCAGTGCAATAAAAACAACACAGAGTTACATATGGGGTAAAAAACATAAAGTCAAAAATACAGTAGAAAATATATATACAGTGTGTGCAAATGTAGCAAGTTATGGAGGTAAGGCAATAAATAGGCTATAGTGCAAAATAATTACAATAGTATTAACACTGGAATGCTAGATGTGCAAGAGATTATGTGCAAATAGAGATACTGGGGTGCAAAAGAGCAAAATAAATAACAATATAGGGATGAGGTAGTTGGGTGGGCTAATTTCAGATGGGCTGTGTACAGGTGCAGTGATCGGTAAGGTGCTCTGACAACTGATGCTTAAAGTTATTGAGGGAGATAAGAGTCTCCAGCTTCAGAGATTTTTGCAATTCGTTCCAGTCATTGGCAGCAGAGAACTGGAAGGAATGGCGGCCAAAGGAGGTGTTGGCTTTGGGAATGACCAGTGAGATATACCTGCTGGAGCGCAGACTACGGGTGGGTGCTGCTATGGTGACCAATGAGCTAAGATAAGGCGGGGATTTGCCTAGCAGTGATTTATAGATGGCCTGGAGCCAGTGGGTTTGACGACGAACATGTAGTGAGGACCGGCCAATAAGAGCGTACAGGTCACAGTGGTGGGTAGTGTATGGGGCTTTGGAGACAAAACGGATGGCACTGTGATAGACTACATCCAATTTGCTGAGTAGAGTGTTGGAGGCTATTTTGTAAATGACATCGCCGAAGTCAAGGATCGGTAGGATAGTCAGTTTTACGAGGGCATGTTTGGCAGCATGAGTGAAGGAGGCTTTGTTGCGAAATAGGAAGCCGATTCTAGATTTAACTTTGGATTGGAGATTCTTTATGTGAGTCTGGAAGTTGAGTTTACAGTCTAACCAGACACCTAGGTATTTGTAGTTGTCCACATACTCTAGCTCAGACCCGTCGAGAGTGGTGATTCTAGTCGGGTGGGAGGGTGCCAGCAGCGTTCGATTGAAAAGCATGCATTTAGTTTTACTAGTGTTTAAGAGCAGTTGGAGGCTACTGAAGGAGTGTTGTATGGCATTGAAGCTCGTTTGGAGGTTTGTTAACACAGTGTCCAATGAAGGGGCAGATGTATACAAAATGGTGTCGTCTGCGTAGAGGTGGATCTGAGAGTCACCAGCAGCAAGAGCGACATCATTGATATACACGGAGAAAAGTGTCGGCCCAAGAATTGAACCCTGTGGCACCCCCATAGAGACTGCCATAGGTCCAGACAACAGGCCCTCCGATTTGACACACTGAACTCTATCTGAGAAGTAGTTGGTGAACCAGGCGAGGCAGTCATTTGAGAAACCAAGGCTATTTAGTCTGCCAATAAGAATGCGGTGGTTGACAGAGTCGAAAGCCTTGGCCAGGTCGATGAAGACGGCTGCACAGTACTGTCTATTATCAATCGCGGTTATAATATCGTTTAGGACCTTGAGCGTGGCTGAAGTGCACCCATGACCAGCTCGGAAACCGGATTGCATAGCGGAGAAGGTATGGTGGTATTCGAAATGGTCGGTGATCTGTTTGTTAACTTGGCTTTCAAATACTTTCGAAAGGCAGGGCAGGATGGATATAGGTCTGTAGCAGTTTGGATCTAGAGTGTCACCCCCTTTGAAGAGGGGGATGACCGCGGCAGCTTTCCAATCTCTGGGGATCTCAGACGTTATGAAAGAGAGGTTGAACAGACTAGTAATAGGGGTTGCGACAATTTCGGCGGCTAGTTTTAGAAAGAAAGGGTCCAGATTGTCTAGCCCAGCTGATTTGTAGGGGTCCAGATTTTGCAGCGCTTTCAAAACATCAGCTGTCTGAATTTGTGTGAAGGAGAAGCAGGGGGGGGGGCATGGGCAAGTTCCAGCGGAGGGTGCAGAGTTGGTGGCCGGGGTAGTGGTAGATGGAAAGCATGGCCAGCTGTAGCAAAATGCTTGTTGAAATTCTCGATTATTGTAGATTTATCGGTGGTGATAGTGTTTCCTAGCCTCAGTGCAGTGGGCAGCTGGGAGGAAGTGCTCTTATTCTCCATGGACTTTACAGTGTCCCAAAACTGGAGTTAGTGGTACAGGATGCAAATTTCTGTTTGAAAAAGTTAGCCTTTGCTTTCCTGACTGCTTGTGTATATTGGTTCCTAACTTCCCTGAAAAGTTGCATATCGCGGGGGCTATTTGATGCTAATGCTGTACGCCACAGGATGTTTTTGTGCTGGTCAAGGGCAGTCAAGTCTGAGGAGAACCAGGGGCTATATCGGTTCTTAGTTCTGTATTTTTTGAATGGGGCATGTTTATTTAAGATTGAGAGGAAATTACTTTTAAGGAACAACCAGGCATCCTCTACTGACGGAATGAGATCTATATCCATCCAGGATACCTGGGCCAGGTCAATTAGGGAAGGCCTGCTCGCTAAAGTGTTTTAGGGAGCGTTTGACAGTGATGAGGGGTGGTCGTTTGACCGCGGACCCGTTACGGACGCAGGCAATAAGGCAGTGATCGCTGAGATCCTGGTTGAAGACAGCTGAGGTGTATTTAGAGGGTATGTTAGTCAGGATGATATCTATGAGGGTACCCATGTTTACGGATTTAGGGTTGTACCTGGTAGGTTCGTTGATAATTTGCGTGAGGTTGAGGGCATCTAGTTTGGATTGTAGGATGGCTGGGGTATTAAGCATATCCCAATTTAGGTCACCAAGCAGTACGAACTCTGAGGATAAATGGGGGCAATCAATTCACATATGGTGTCCAGGGCACAGCTGGGGGGCTGAGGGGGGTCTGTAGCAAGCGGCAACAGTGAGAGACTTATTTCTGGAAAGGTGGATTTTTAGAAGTAGAAGCTCAAACTGTTTGGGCACAGACCTGGATAGTATGATAGAGCTCTGCAGGCTATCTCTACAGTAGATTGCAACTCCACCCCCTTTGGCAGTTCTATCTAGACGGAAAATGTTATAGTTGGGGATGGCAATTTCAGAATTTTTGGTGGCCTTCCTGAGCCAGGATTCATACTGTTACTTTTAGAACAAATATTTCTCAGCAACTCAGCTTTTCACTGTAGCAATGAGATCTCAACATTTCAAACAAATACAATAGCAAAGCAATTCAAGTTAACTTTCAATAACAAGTTTACAGTCCGGAACTCTTTTAGGGGAACAGTTCATCTCGTCAGTGTGTTGTTCTTTTGTGTTCAGTAGGTGACGACGATTGCGGTGGTACACCGCTCCTTCTGCGGTGCGAACGTGATATGAACGTTCAGTGTCAGCTGGTTGGATGACGACTGCTGGCTTCCAGTAGCCATGCTCCTGGATTCTAACTGACTCTCCGTCGTTCAGTGGTGGCAGTGGTCTGGTCTCTGTGCACGTTTTGCATGCATTTCCTTGTAGCTGACGACCTCAGGTTGCAGCTGCTGGTTGGTGCTGGGAAGGATTGAGCGAAGTCTGCGGCTCATCAACAGCTGTGCTGGTGATTTTAAGTTGTCAACTGGAGTGTTGCGGTATTCAAGGAGTCTGAGGAAGGGGTCTCTCTTGTCTGCTTTTGCTTTGTCCATGAGTGATTTAGCAATCTGCACAGATTTTTCAGCAAGGCCATTACTTTGAGGGTAATGTGGGCTTGTGGTGACGTGTGTGAACTCCCATGCTTTTGTGAAGGATTCAAACTCATTTGATTTGTAACAGGGCCCATTGTCAGATATTAAAGACTCTACAATGCCATGCCTGGCAAAGGCTGCTTTCAGTTTGTGTATCACAGCTGCAGATGTGGTGCTGTGAAGCTTGATGAGTTTGAAGTATCTGCTGTAGTAGACCACTGTTATAATGTAGTCCTCGTTGTTCCAGGTGAACAGATCGGTTGCCACGACCTGCCAGGGTCGGTCTGGGATACGGAGGTAACATTGGCTCTTTGGTGTTTGAGGGGCGTCGTTCAAGACAGGTGGGGTATTTACCAACCATGTCCTCTATTTGTTTGCACATTCTGGGCCAAAACAAAATGTCCCGTGCTCTCTGTTTGCACTTTTCCATGCCCATGTGTCCAGCATGGATCTTTGTCAAAATCTATTCTCTGAGACTGGTAGGAATGATGATTTTCTCTCCTTTGAAAATGATTCCGTTGATCTGTGATAGTTCGTCACGATGGTTCCAGAACTCTGAGACACTCTGAGGGCATTTTCTCCTCTCCTCAGGCCATCCTGACTGTATGACTTTCCTCAGCTGTGTGAGTTGTGTGTCTTTTTCTGTTTCTGCTCGGATCTCCTTCAGTTTTGTGTCAATAACTGGTAAGTTGCTGTACACAGTGTGCACCTGCATGTCCATGCCTTCACTGAGGCTGCTGTCCTTGTAGGTAAGAAACTTCCTGGAGAGTGTGTCTGCGACAGGGATGTCTTTGCCTGGACGGTGAGTGATTGTGAAGTCGTATTTGGTGGCAGAGGAATAATGTTTACTTGTGCACCAGTGTCTAGTTTGAATTTTAGCTCTGTGCCTTGTGTTCCTATCTTAATGTCAGCAAATGCTTGCTCTGTCTCTGATATCTGACTTTTCTGTGTCACTGAATCAATAAACAGTTCATCAGCATTTGACTCTTTGATTGACATTTCATCTTCACTCACTGTATGTACTGTTTTTCCACGGTAAGCTCTGCACACTTTTGCAAAGTGATTCCATTTTCCACATTTAGTACACTGTTTGCCTTTAGCTGGGCAATTCCCCTGTTCGCCATGCACTTTGTATCCACAATATCCACATGTTTTGGGGCGTTTGGAGTCTGTGTCGCTCTGTTTTGGAGTTCTGTCTCTCTCCGTTCTGAAACATGCTCTCTGGGCACTGGAGGTGTGCTTTGATGTCTGCCTGACTGCGTGCACTGCTTGTTCACGTGATGCACTCGTGCTGCCGCCCAAAATGGTTTTCATCTGAACCTGTGCTAGCTTTGTCCAGCGTTAGCTCAGATCCAACATTCAAATGTTTCTCTCTCACTCGTGGTGAGTGTATTCCAAATACAATACGGTCCCTGACCATCTCATCCTTGTTTGCATAATCACAGTCTTTCACAAGCAGACGCAGCTCAGTGACAAACTGTTCAAATGATTCGCTAGCGCCTTGTACTTTCTCATGGAATTTGTACCTAGCGAAAATTGTATTGGTCTTTGGCACAACATATGCTTCAAAACGATCGTAGTATGTTTTCAGTACCTTTGATTCAGCCTCGGTAAGTGTCCATGTATTGTAAATGTCTCTCCCTTTTTCACCGATCCAGAGGAGCAGGTAGCTGCACTTTTCCTCTTCTCCTCTTTCCTTCAGAGGACCCGTGAACATTAGCTCCACATGCTGTTTGAACTTACGCCATGCATCGGGTAGATTTGTAGACCCCCAATTCATTCGAGGTGAAGGAACTCCAGCAAAATCCATATTTTAGTCCGTTTACTCTGACAAAATGTCCTGTTTTGTCTGCTTTGTACAAAATAATTAAATGCAGGACGACAGGATCTTTATAAACGTAGCTCTTTATTAACTAGCTATAACTGGCATGTTCATGTGTCTCCGGCCATGATCATCTTAAGATGACCTCACCACCTGGGTGGTCTTAACCAATCATAGCGCAGTATGATATGATGGTAGAATGCGTCCAATTACAATTCAGTATGCTGACACATATGAAAATTACATCTACCTTCTTGCCCTTTGTGCTGTTGTCTGTGCCCAATAATGTTTGTACCATTACTTGTGCTGCTACCATGTTGTGCTGCTGCCATGTTATGTTGCTACCATGTTGTTTTCATGTTAGTTTGCTACCTTGCTGTGTTGTCGTGTGTTGCTCCCATCCTATGTTGTTGTCTTCGGTATCTCTTTATGTAGTGTTGTGTTGTCTCTCTTGTTGTGATGTGTGTTTGGTCCTATGTTTATATTTATTTTTTAAATCCCAGCCCCCATCCCCGCAGGAGGCCGTTTGCCTTTTGGTAGGCCATCATTGTAAATAAGAATTTGTTCTTAACTGACTTGCCTAGTTAAAAAAATGTTAAATAAAATACAAATAAATCCTATTTTGTGAATTCTTGGTTGGTGAGTGGACCCCAGACCTCACAACCATAGAGGGCAATGGGTTCTATAACTGATTGAAGTATTTGTAGCCAGATCCAAATTGGGATGTCGAGTTTTATGTTCCTTTTGATTGCATAGAAGGTCCTTCTTGCCTTGTCTCTTAGATCGTTCACAGTCTTGTGGAAGTTACCTTTGGTGTTGATGTTTAGACTGAGGTATGTATAATTATTTGTGTGCTCTAGGGCAATTATGTCTAGAAATAATTTGTATTTGATGTCCTGGCAACTGGACCTTTTTTGAAACACCATTATTTTTGTCTTACTAAGATTCAATGTCAGGGCCCAGGACTGACCGAATCTGTGCAGAAGGTCTAGGTGCAGATCTTTGCTGTAGGCCCTCTTTTGTTGGGGACAGAAGCACCAGATCATCTGCAAACAGTAGACATTTGATTTCTGAGTCTATTAGGGTGAGACCTGGTGCTGCAGACTGTTCTAGTGCTCTCGCCAATTCATTGATATACAGTTTACAGTGTGTTGAAGAAGGTGGGGCTCAAGCTGCATCCTTGTCTCACCCCTCGGCACTGAGGAAAGAAATCTGTGTGTTTATTGCCAATTTTAACTGCACACTTGCTGTTTGAGTACAACTTTGCTTTCCATCAATTTGTATAGCAGACCCTCATGCCAAATTGAGTCAAAAGCTTTTTTGAGGAAATGTTGGAGTCTGCTGTTGATGATACTGCAGAGGATTTTTCCTGAGATTGATGTTGATGCAGATTCCACTGTAATTATTGGGGTCAGATATGTCTCCACTTTTGTAGATAGGGGTGACCAGACCTTGGTTCCAAATATTGGGAAAGATGCCAGAGCTGAGAATAATGTTGAATAGTTTAAGAATAGCCAATTTGAATTTGTGGTCTGTATATTTTATCATTTTGTTTAGTATACCATCAACACACAGGCCTTTTTGGGTTGGAGAGTTTGTATTTTGTCCTGTAGCTCATCCAATGTAATTGGAGAATCCAATAGGTTCCGGTAGTTTTTAATAGCTGATTCCAAGTTTTGTAAATTATCATGTATATGTTTTTGTTCTTGGTTCTTTGTTATATGGCCAAAAAGATTGGAGAAGTGGTTTATCGATACATCTCAATTTTGGATAGGTAGCTCTTTGTGTTGTTTTTTGTTTAGTGTGTTCCAATTTTCCCAGAAGTGATTTGATTATATGGATTCTTACAATAACACTTGAGCTGTTTTCTGACATGCTGTTTCTTATTTTTTCTTAGTGTATTTCTGTACTGTTTTAGTGTTTCCCCATAGTGAAGTTGTAAGTTAAGGTTTTCTGGGTCTCTGTGTTTTTGGTTGGATAGGTTTCTCAATTTATTTCTAAGGTTTTCGCATTCTTTATCATACCATTTCTCATTGTTGTTAGTTTTCTTAGGTTTTCTGCTTGAATTTAAATTTGATATGTTAGCTGATGGGTCAAATATACTGTCCAGGCTTCCTACTGCTAAGTTTACACCTTCACTATTGCAGGGAAACATTTTGTTCAGGAAGTTGTCTAGGATGGATTGAATTTGTTGTTGGCCAATTGTTTTTCTGTAGGTTCCTACACTACCCTCCTTCCATCTATAGCATTTCTTAATAGCATGCAGTTTGTTCAGCTTCGATGCCTCATGGTTAAGTGTTGCTCTGTTCAAGTAGATTTTGCTGTGGTCTGATAGTGGTGTCAGTTGGCTGACTGTGAACGTTCTGAGAGACTCTGGACTGAGGTCCGTGATGAAGTTGTCTACAGAGTTGCCAAGAGATGAGCTATAGGTGTACCTACCGTAGGAGTCCCCTCAAAGCCTACCATTGACTATGTACAGACCCAGTGTGCGACAGAGCTGCAGGAGTTGTGACCCGTTTTTGTTGTTTGTTTTGTCATAGTTGTGTCTAGGGGGGCATATTGGAGAGGGAATGCTGTCACCTCAAGGTAGGTGTTTCCCTGTGTGCTGAAAGTGTCAGGTTCTTGTCCAGTTCTGGTATTTAGGTCGCCACAGACTAGTACATGTCCCTGGGCCTGGAAATGGTTGATCTCCTCCTCTAGGGAAGCTGACGTCATTAAAGTATGGGGATTCTATTGGGGGGATATAGGTAGCACACAGGAGGACCTTTTCCTCTGTTGAGATAATTTCCCTATTAATTTCTAATCAGATGTGAAATGCTCCTGTTTTGATTAATTTAATAAAGTGGATTATGTCTGGTCTATACCAAATTAGCATACCCCCTGAGTCCATTCCCTGTTTTACTCCTGTTAGTTTGGTGCATGGGACAAGCAGCTCCCTGTAACCTAGAGGGCAACCAGTGGGTCCATCTCCTCTATACCATGTTTTTTGTAGGATAACAATATCTGCATTTCTGATTTATTTGGTGAAGTCTGGGTTCCTGCTCTTTAGGCCAAAGGCAGATGACCTCAGACCTTGTATATTCCAGTAAAAAGCTTTGTCTTCCATAGTGTCCAGTGTTGTTATTCATGTGGTTTAGTTTCGGACCATTAGGTTTGAGCAGCGCATGCTGAGCATCTGGTGAATGCCTCTTAGGTCGATGGATGGGGCTTGGTGGGTGTAGGAGTTGGGTCTGTTGCTCTGGGTGCACACAATGATCCGGGGGTGAGTCTCGCAGGTCTGGGAGGGAGTCTTGCAGGTCTGGGCGGGGTGCTCATCGCTCCGTTGCTACTGTGTGAGGTGCTGGGGCTGTCTTTCAGGGTCCAGAGTGCGATGTCTTTCAGGGTCCTGGCAAAGGTGAGGACCGTGGCCTTGTAGAGGTGTACCTGGTCGTAGAGGCTGTCCAAATCCAGGGTGGGGTGATGGGCCAGGTAAACATTGGGTTTCGAGGCACAGTCACGGGAAATGCTTGAATTCACCCGCTGTATGGTGGCAGGGTGAAAGTATTTTCAAAAGTTTTATTTTCGTCTTTTCGTGGTCTGTCTGTCTGTCTGTCTGTCTGTCTGTCTCTCTGTCTGTCTGTCTGTCTGTCTCTCTCTCTGTCTCTCTCTCTCTCTCTCTCTCTCTCTGTCTCTCTCTCTCTCTCTCTCTCTCTCTCTCTCTCTCTCTCTCTCTCTCTCTCTCTCTCTCTCTCTCTCTCTCTCTCTCTCTCTCTCTCTCTCTCTCTCTCTCTCTCTCTCTCTCTCTCTCTCTCTCTCTCTCTCTCTCTCTCTCTCTCTCTCTCTCTCTCTCTGTGTGCTACTGAAAAACACACAGCAAGGTGGAATTCGCACACAGGTTATACCTGTTAAATGGAAACAGGTATTCTAATGTTTAACGCATTACTTCTAGAAATACATATTTGTTGAGATGACAAGTAGAAATATGCAAACATAAATACACATTGTGACAGAAATTAAATCAAGGCTTTCTAACAGAGAGAGTAACTCAATAACTCACTAACACATACAGTTATGATACCATGATTCAGGGGGTTATGCATCTCTCTTAAATTTGACAACAAACTGTGATCAAGACAAAGATGCTGCCTCCTTTGATTGGTACACTGTTATTTCCCTCAGACATGTGTGTTGTTCTGTGTGCTCCAGCACTGAGAGCCAGGGAGAGAGAGTGAGGAGGTGGAGCACAGCCCAGGCAGGGTGCAGCTCTCCTGGCCAGAGGCCTGCTCCTCTCATCCATGTCCTCCTCCAGTGCTCAGAGCAGCACCACAGAGTGAGACAAAGGTGAAGGGTAGGGGGGTTAACACACACCCACACACCCTCACTCCCCCACCCGTCACCTCCTCCCTCTCCTCCTCCAGCCTCAGCTGGCCCTCTCCCCTTTGCATCCCTGACACCCCCACCCCCCTTCAGTCTCAAGCTACCAATGTACAACCTTCTTTTAATCCTTTCTAAAACAAAATGTATGTGAAGTGAGAGTGGCGCTTTTAAAATGGCGTCAGCGGCGCACATTAAAAAGCAAATTCTACTGCTAGCTCGATAACAAAGAATGGTGACAAGTCGGAATATAGAACTTCAAATGACGCAATAAGACAGTGGAGACCATTAGCAGGATTCTCTGCACTGTGATCACACATGTGAAACAAAGACACTTGACAATTGGAATTGATGAAATCGAGTCAGTATGGACCGTTCTACTTCCGATCCACACTGAGGGAAAGATGATCACATATACAGACTCACTCAGTCAGTTCAGCGTTTCCCTTGTAGTTATTTACCTGCTAACCACACGTCTCTGTCTCATCACTGGGCAACAGGATCACTTATGTTCTGACAGGCTTAGCTCCAGAGGCAGAGAGGATCTCTACCCCTCAGGGCAAAAAACATAATTAACATTATTTTTGTTAGACTTTCTCTATCTCAGTAATTCAAAGGAGCTGTATTTACATGCCGGATCTACAGTATTGACTTTATAATTTCTATAGCGTCCAAATATGCAAATGCACTCTCAAACACTAGAAAATACATACCCTACGTGAAATTATGTAAATTGTCTTTGGTTATTCATTCAGTTATTCACTCTTGTATTCACTCATGCATTCATTTGCCATATTAGGGGCTGGCAGAGATGCCCTGAAAGTGGCAGGCTCTCTCCACAGGCTCTGTGGGCAGACAATGGGTAGGCCCCGGACACAATTCTCCCTCTCCAGAGTTGTGGGGTAAGTTGACCTGCTCGCTGCAGACCAGAGCACGTGGAATGTGATCTCTTTAAAGAGCCCTGCTCAGCCCAGCACACCAGAGAAAAACAACGAGGTGAGGGCTGAAAAAAGACCAAGACCAACGGCCCCCCTTCCCACTCACACCTCGTCTATCTCTATAATCTGTTTATAACCTATGGTGAATTTATATATTTTATATTCCATTTTGATGGAAATCCTTTTCAATTCTGAATGACATAACATGTCTTGCAGGTAAATATGAAGAAGAAATGGCTTCGTTTAGTCAAAATGAAATTACTGTCTATAAGCACTTATTATACATGACAGACAAATCCAGTCAGAAGTGTGGCGTAGGAAGGAGAAAACAATGTTACCGGACAGGATGTGGTGCAGTGAGTGAATATAATCCTTAGGCAAGTTTTATCCTCCCAATTCATCTCGGACTAAATTGCTAGTGACTATATAGTAAGCGCACAAATAATCCTTGGATATATGGGTGGGTCATTGCAAAGACTGATTTCCACAAGGACTGACGCGAAAAATGCATATAATGTACATGCCACATGGTTCTGATCAGACGTCTGACCTATATGTAACCTAAAATCACTAATTATGAACTTGCTTCCATATGTTGAGTGTGCTCAGTATTGAGGCTGACATGCAAGACAAACAATAAATCTTAAACAAATAGAGCAGGCAGTGAACAGTATGCATCATCATGACTGACCAAGACAACACGTAGTGGAGGGGTCAAGCAGAGATCTCACAGGTGTACTGTAGGGGCTTCACTATGATGATGATGTAATCTAAGCCAACTCCGTGAATCAAATCAAATCAAATTTTATTTGCCACATGTGCCGAATACAACAGGTGTTGTAACCCCATAGCCTAGCTAACGTTAGCCAGCTAGTTAACGTTAGCCACCTAGCCACCTAGCTAGAATTCATAACATATCATACGTTTTGCAAATTCGTAACATATTGTACTTTAGCAAATTCATAACATATTGTACGTTTAGCAAATTTGTAACATATAATACCAATTGTAATTCGTAACGTACAGTATCATACGAAATGGGTGATGGACATCCATAAATTAATACATACCATACGAGTGTTTCAGATTTATGTACAGAATAATACGAAATGCTCTGAGACCAGGTTGAGCAAACAGACACACAAAGGACAGAAAAGTGTGAGTCTGACTACAGTACAATGTGCAGTTCTGCTACATAAGCCAAAGCAGGCGTCTGATAAAAAGCATTTGCTGGGGGTGAAAGAAGGTCGCATTGCGACCCCCAGGGTGCGTAAGATTCAGATTCAGTAAACTTTAAGATACATGTTTTGTGAAGGAACAAAGAGCACAGGAAGGAAACAAATACAAATGCAATGAGCAAAGAAAAACATTGTTACACAATGCAGCACAGTATGGGTGGACTCGAATATCTTTAACTAATTGTCATCATCATTAGGGAGTAAATACAGTTCAAATCCGACGCATTTTGTGATTATCATCACCATCACCATCCCTCTCCCTCCTCCTAACAATACTGTCATAACTTCCTTAGACTAGAACTCATACAAACACACTTTAGTTTTGTCAACTTTGAGACCGTCCTTTTGCGTTTCTGCACATCTCCAATACCTTCTTTTTCACTACACTTTCTTAAGTGCAGTTTCCCCTGTGCATCTGTGCATCCCCTAAGCACGACCCAGGAACAGAGCATGGAAGGGCATGCGCCATGTTTGTGTAAACTGCGTAACAAATTGGAGGGAAAGGCTACATCTGGAGACACATAGTAAACTCCCTTCTGGACAATACCATGTTCTATTATTAATAAAACAGCATAGGCCCTGGCGGTGTAACCTGCTAAGATGGGGAGCGTGCTCATCGATGATATCAAGGTGACTGAACACACACTGAGCGCTGGGCCGGGCGTCAGGAGTCTGCTCTGGCTGCATGGGGCTGGGCTCATGCTGTGGACTAGGTGCCTGGCTGCATAATTGGGAATTATTAAACATGGCTCTAGCAGGGAGGTGATCATGAAATTGTATTTTCAGTCTTGAGGGATGAAAGAATGAATTAAAATGTTCCCTTTTGTGGCAGAAAAAACATGGCAATTGAAGAGTCTTGTCTTAAACCTCACATGATTACATTTCTTTTTAAGTAACAAAGGAAATGCATTTGGAATGGCAGGAAGATGGATAACACATTGTGCCAGTTGTAAATTGTAAATTGTTGTAGATAGTAATCTGGATAAATATTTCAATAGCAGCTGGACCAGCAGGGCTAAATTCAGGTCAATAAGTTGTCCACTTTCCTAAAAGTGACAGATATTGAATCACAAAAAACTGCTTACATCAGACCGAAACAAGAGAATGGAATAAAGAGATAAGGAGAAAGATTATGTTGTTCTTAACCTTCTATGCTAATAAAATAATAGGTAGGTATGAAATGGAGAATACAGACCTATTATTTGTAAATGTTTGTGTAGCCGGCGCGGTCTGCTCGTTGCCGACTACTGCGTTGTGTTCCGGTGCACTGAAGACAACACACTGGCGTACTTGAAGGCACTTTATTGTGTACAACTCTCTCAATCTGTTCAACATCAAAGAGAGAAAATGTTCAAAACTCTACCCTCGACCAGAATCCGCCTCTCCCAGCCCGAATACAATGCAGACTCAGTATAATCACATTCAAAAATACAAGGAATAAAATACAACATCATTGGAAAATAAACATTGCATCTGGTGTATATCTTATGTATGTGTCATATTCATGTTATCTCTGCCAAAAACTCTGAGCTTTTAGCCTTTACATAATACTGTGCAACATGACATAAACCATCTTTCAAATAGGTAATACATACAGTAATATGCACGAAGCAACATGTAATCCTTCACATTTGAGCTTTTCAGTGCCATTAAACACTAATCAATACATGCAAACATTTTAAATGAACACATTTTTAACCTGATATAGGGAATACATACCTGTTCAACATCAAAGAGAGAAAATGTTCAAAACTCTACCCTCGACCAGAATCCGCCTAACATAAAAGAACAACGTGAGCTTCGTCACAAGAGGATAGAATGATGATTGCTAACTTACAGCTAAACAGAACACGAGGTTAGCTAAGTTAGCAATTTCTCAACTCTCAAAAATGGCTATATTCACGACACAGCTTGATTAAATGTACGTACACTCATCATATAATATACATACAAGTTACTATGTGCACTGAAACGTTTTAGTTTTAACAGGTATATCAAGTTTATGTCACGCCGAAGTGAACACGTACCTCTCCCAGCCGAATACAATGCAGACTGAGAAAAGCATGACATCCCTCCGCATATAACCAAACCAACTCTAGAGGGCGCACTTACACAACTAACTCTCCTAATATCTGTAGACTACACGAAATGCTGAACAATACAATATTTTGGTGAAATCAACTCACAAAATAAAATAAAAATAGAAAATGAACGGTTGCAAAAATCTGTAATTCTTTGACCTGTTACATTCACCCCTCTTTAATTTCACCAAAATCCTTCACACTTCGAGGGTGGAAAATAACCAAAAACATATAGAATAAATCTCTTGTCCACTTGGTCCAAGATAGCCCTGGGACTCCATTTCCCATATACAGCGTATAAAGCTACTTACAAAGTAAGTTAAAAGAAAACAGCAGTTGATCAGGCTACTGCCCCTTCTAGTGAATATGATGCCTTATACATCATATGAAATCTTGGAACACTTTCCCTCCAATATGAACATCTCATGACCCAGGTCATACTACTGGTAATAAAGAAAAATATCTTAATCTCAAAAATGTATCTAAAATAAAGAACGGAAAGACAGTGACCTTCTGACTCCTGTAACAAAACCCTTGGTGAGTGGTTTTTGCACCATGTTCTCTATCAAGCGATCGACTGCCTTAACAACCCTGCCAGTACGTGTTCTGACAACCTGACTTTCAAACCCTTGTACTTGGGAGGGTATCTGACTATCAATCAGTGTAACAGGTGAATTGACGTCCGAAGACCCTGTCTCATCTAAGTCAGGAACATCAACTGGGGCAACAGAGTCAGTGTCAGTCATGTGCAAATCAGGGGGTCACTGGAATCCGACAAGTCTCCCACAGGTGAGCATTCATTTTCCCCTTGGCCTCTGACCTCTTCAGACTGGGCTCCCGTGGGTGTCAGCTGAACAGACCTCCTGGACAGAGAGCGGGCGTCTCATTCTCCATCTCAGACTCATCAGCTTCTCCAATAGACTCAGAGTCAGAGGATGCGTTTAACCACGAACATGTACGGTCTTCAGAAGCGTCTACTGCTAGGCCACTCAAAGCATCAACAGAAGGAGGCTGAAACTCACTGGCCACATCCGAGGCAGCTCCATTCGTCTCTTCATCGCTTAGTTCTGGCATGGGCAAGAAGCTCACGTCCAACATCAAATTCCGATGAACAACTTTTGTTTTCCCACTTTCGTCTCTGACTTTGTAAACGTGAGTCTGAGGGTTCCGGTCTATGATGGTATACATAGTGGCTTCCCACTTATCCGCTAACTTCCTCTTCCCTATCTCTGCTTTATTAGCTAACAAAACTCGGTCGCCAACGTTCAAGTGGGTTCCACGAACTCTCTTGTTGTAGCCATCAGCTTGATGTTGCTGTCCTTTCCTCGCATGCTGCTGAGCTATGTCGGCAGCCACATGGAGGTTCGCCATCAGTTTCTCTGCATAGGTCTTATAATTCACCACGACTGGATCCCTCAAGACTTGTTTGAAGACCATGTCTACTGGGAGTCTGGGCACTCGACCATACATCAAATAGAATGGAGGATATCCAGTTGTTTCATGAGTGGTGGCATTATACACAAAAGTCAAAGTCTGTATCTGTTGGGCCCAGTGTTGCTTAGCTGTCAGGGGTAGGGCACGCAACATACTGCCAAGTGTCCTATTGAACCTTTCGGTTTGCCCATTTCCCATGGGATGGTATGCTGTTGTGTGTGTTTTCTTAATCCCTGTGAGGCTGAGGAGTTCAGCTATGAGTTTGCTTTCAAAAATTGGCCCCTTGATCAGAATGTATTCGCTCTGGGAAACCGTAGATGCAGAATACGTTATCCCATAACTTCTTTGCTATTTGCTTTGCAGTTTGGTTTACGCAGGGAAAGGCATGAGCCAATTTTGTAAAGTGGTCTGTTATGACTAACACATCGACAGATCTTTGCTTACAGTCCTCAGCACTCCAAAAATCAATGCACACCAGCTCCATGGGTGCCGAAGTGCGAATGCTCTCCAAGGGAGCTCGGGCAGCTGGTTCAGGGGTCTTTGCAAGGATACAGCGTTGGCAGCATTTCACATATTCCTTGATGTCTCTTCCCATTTGCGGCCAGAAGAAACGCTGTCGGGCGAGGTGTGCTGTTCTAGCCTGCCCTTGATGCCCAGCGAAATCATGCACACCAGCGAGAGCTTTGGCCTTCAAGCTAGCAGGCAGCACAAACTGATACCTCTTCTCTCTGCTTAATGGGTCTTTGGTTACCCTATATAGGACTCCGTCCTGGACTTTTAGATGATGCCACTGCTTGCACAGTGTCTGGGTCGTAAGAGCTAACCTCCTCCTCCCTCGCCTAGGTGGTGGCTCACCCCTCTGAATGAGTGGCAGGACTTCCCTGATAACTGGATCTATTTCCTGGCTGTGCCTCAGCTCGCCGATGGAGAGGGCTGGAAGTGTGTCTTGTTCTGAGGGCACCGCCTGGGGGAAGAGCATTGAGAAACTGTGTTGCTCTTATCTCTGCTCCCCTTTCCCACTCTACATGAGCTTCACAAGCAGATTTCACATGAGAGGGTTCTTGACTGCCGGCCAGCCTGCCTTGAGTGGGGTCCATAGTTACACAGCACCCTGCATCATGTGCCTGGAGACACTGGGTCTTACTCCGGAAGAGATCTTGGACTTTCTCCTCTTTGGTTCCCTCCGCCTCGGCCAAAAGACTTCCATAGGGCTCACTGATCAACCTTTGGCTCACTGATTTAGCAAACGGATCTCTACTCAGGGCATCTGCCACAATGTTCTTTACCCCAGGAATGTGTTTGATACTGAAGGTGTAGGGGGAAAGCTTTGCCACCCACCTCTGTTCGCAAGCATCAAGTTTTGGTTTGGTCATTATATAGGTCAAAGGATTATTGTCGGTCCACACTGTAAAAGTGTGGCCTTTCAACCAGTGGCTGAATTTTTCACAAACACTCCATTTGAGCGCCAAGAACTCCAGTCGGTGAGCAGGATACCTCTTTTGTGAGCCAGTGAGGGTCTTGCTGGCAAAGGCGATCGGGCGTGCCTTCGTTTCTCCTTCTGGTATCTGGGACAGAACCGCCCCAAGGCCATCAAGAGACGCATCAATGGACAGAACCAAGGGCTTAGTAAAGTCTGGATGGCTAAGGACCACACAATTCAGGAGCTTCTCCTTAAGGCCGGCGAAAGCTGAATCGCAGTCAAGGGTCCAATCCGCAGGTTTGAGCTTTCTGTAGACTCCCGCATTCTGACTGTACTTCCCGGCCTTTCCTCTCCGTTTCTGGCCAGCTGTGAGAGCAAACAGGGGTTTTGCGATGGAGGAGCAATTTGGTATGTAGTGTTGGTAATAAAATACCATCCCCAGGAACGACTTCACTCTGCGAACTGAAGGAGTGCAGCCATCATCTTCCATCAAGTCCCTCTTTGACATTTTGGTGATGACCTCGACCTTCTCTGGGTCAACAGCAACACCGTCACTGTCAACGATGTGTCCGAGAAACTTCACAGATCTCCGCAACAGATGGCATTTCTTTGGACTCAACTTTAGATTGTGCTCCCGTAGCCTCTGGAAAACAACCTCTAATCTGCTGAGGGCCTGCTGTTCATTGGGGGCAAATATCAAGAGATCATCTAGGTAGCACAAGAGACTGCTGAAGTTAAGATCGCCAAAGATACTCATCATCATCCTCATGAAGGACGCTGGACTGTTGCAAAGCCCCTGTGGCATTCTGTTATACTCGTGCAGGCCTAATGGTGTTGTGAAGGCGGTATACTTTTTGTCCTCCTCATGCATGGGCAAGTTATAAAATCCAGACGGGAGGTCCATGGTGCTGAAGACAGCATTACCGCCAAGGGCAGCCAAGCAGTCCGATTGATGGGGCAAAGGATGAGCATCCTTGATA
The DNA here is from genome assembly GCF_020615455.1 of Coregonus clupeaformis. NCBI lineage: Eukaryota > Metazoa > Chordata > Actinopteri > Salmoniformes > Salmonidae > Coregonus > Coregonus clupeaformis. The sequence goes on along the minus strand of NC_059201.1, from coordinate 33,035,880 downwards.
GTTCTTGCATTCAGCCATCGAAAGTCTGTGCATATCCGGAGGTCGCCATTTTTCTTCCAAACCATCACGAGTGGAGAAGCATATTCACTCATTGATTTCCGTATGATTTCCTGTTCCTCCATCTCGGTGAGAACTTGGCGCAGCTTTTGATAGTGGGCTGGCGGCACTCTGCGATATGGAAGACGGAAGGGACGGTCGTCAGTGAGGCGGATCCTATGGGCAAAGCCCTTGGCTTCTCCACAGTCAAGATTATGCTTTGAAAATATATCCTGATATTTCTCCAGCAATGTCACAAGTTGGAGCTTGGTGGAGGGGCTCGCTTCACAATGATCAATGTCGACATTTCCTAGACCAGACTTCTGCAGTCTGTCTTTCAGGTCACCGTTGTCGTCCTGTTTCACATGAGTCACTCCAACAGAGCCAGCATCACTCTGACAGGAACCCTGGAACAGTGTGAGATCTTCAGCTGCAACACAAGTAGAGACGTCCGCAAGCTTGCTGTTCCTTTTCAGTGTGAGTGGTTTTGTCTGAGATATTAGTGACTTTCATGGGAGTCCAGCCATCTCCCCCATAACGGTGTTACCACTCTCCCCACCATAATGCCCCGAGGCACACACCTGGAGGTTGTAGGCTCCACCATAACTGTACTCCCAGGTGACTTGGGTATATTACTTGGCAGTCTTCCCCACAGCAGGTACTCTTGTTTGGGAAGGAGAGTCACCGCCTGAGTTAGCTTCACTGTCCCTACTTTTCCTGGGACATCTTCACCCCTCCATCTTGTGAGACTGGTCATCATTTCTAGAAACTGTTCGCCATCTGGAGACCCTTTTGTGTTGCTCGAGATAAGTGTCCAATAACTGTTCTCGTTTTTCAGCTGATGCAGTACACGTTTCAACATGTTGGTGCCTACTATTATGTTGTCTTTCTGACCAGTGATCACCAGAACTGGGACCATGCACTTTACCCCATACAGACTTAGTTCCATGTCATACATGCACTTGGGGCGCACTTGTACTCCTCCACAGCCAACAAGGATGATATGCTGTGAGAGTTCTTGATGTGGGGTCAAGACGCTATCCGATAGTAGTCTCTGCTCTGCCTCTTCACTTATCGTGCAGGCCATTGAGCCTGTATCGAGGAGCCCTTGCAACTGAGCACAGCCATTAACTGTCACCGGTGCGTGAAATAACTCACTGAACGTCTCAACTCTGTGAATATTCTGAACAATTACCGTGCAATTATCAGACATTGCTTTACAGACATTGACATACATCTCCTTCAATTCTTCACTTTCTTCAAGGGTTGAATCTTCAACGCTCACACATCCCCTTTCCGTATGTGAGCTATCTAGTTTAAACTGGCTCCAACTTGCTCAGAGTTAGGTGGTGTGTGCGCTAACTGTGGCTGAGCGTTAATTCTTGGCCGGCGCTGTTGGCATTCTCTCTTCCAGTGGCCGGGCTTGTAACAGCCCATACAGAGGTTCGCCTGTCTACAGTGTGCAGTAGTTGAATGTTCGGCAGACTGACAGACTTTACATCTACTCTGAACAATGGCTGCTGGCCCCCTGCTTGGTGGCACGACTGCTGTTGTGTGTGCCGTCTGCTCTAGCACACGGTCCAGCAAGCCAATGAGAGACTGCATGCAGATGCTCTCTGTCTGAGGAGAGGATGGAAGCCCCATTGCCTTTGGGTAACCAGTAAGGTCTGTTGGGTTTTCAGCAGCGACTGTCTCTGTGGTTAATGCCTGAGCATGTGCACCAATGTTCTTTGGCCGATAAGATTTGGCTTGACACATTGTTCTAGCCTCTCTCTGATGTTCAACGAGGTGTTCATGAATCTCATTTGCTGTCCACTTTTCAGCTGTTTTGCACTTTAGGACACTTGCAAGAGCGGGGTCGGGACAGTGTTTCACCAGCATCATTGTGACTTCGTGAGAGGGGTCCTCAATGTTTCGCCCCTGCCTTCTCAGACACTCATCTGCGACATCCACAGCCTTGTTCAAGCGTATCCAATAGTCCATGGGACTTTCTCCAGCCAGAGGAAGTGTGTTATAGAAATCTGCTAAAGGCATAGAGGAGTAGGTTAACTCACTGAAATGTTGTTTCAGAATATCAAAGACGAGCTTGGAGTTCTCAGCTGGCTGCAGCGATGGCATACTGCGCAGGGTAACTTTAACAATGTCTCTAGCCTTTCCCATTAGTCTTGACATTATCTCCTGGGAGTGCTCTTGCGGGTGTACACCCCTCTTATTCAGGTAAACGCTCATAATCTCTTCCCACTCATGCACTGTGTGTTTGTCTGTTCCATCACCCCCTGAAGTACGGCGGCTCTTTGACATCTGTCTTCATGACTAACTTTACTCCTGTCATGTTCAAATCAGACTGTCCATATCCTAAGTTCAGGCTAGGCGTAGGAGTGGTTTGGTTATCTGCACTACCAACAGATCTCTGTAATTGGCTAGCAATGTTCTCTCCTATTTCATGAGCTAACTGTGTGATGAGACTCCCTAGGTCTGCAGAACTCACATGTGAACTAGACACTGGCTGACGTGGAGAATGTTCATCTGTTTGGGTGTGAGTGTATGAAAATGCAGGACAGCCCACTGAACTAACGCTGCTTGCAATGTCTGGAGCATCTCCTAAGCTACGCATGTGTGGTGCGGGGGAATATTCATCAGTGCGTAAGCGTGTGGACGAGAGTACAGGTCTGCCTAGTATACCAGCACCCCTAACCGGCGTGCTCTCCACCATACTCATAAACCTGCCCCTCCCCAGGCTTACCCCTGCAGCATCTCCAACACTAAATGGTGTCTGCGCATCCTTGCCATCAGCCATTTTTTTTTTTTTTTTTTTAAATAGAAAGTTGTAATAGACTATGGTAATGATATGTGAATCACCAGAACATGTGAATATGAAAAAAAAATTGTACAATGATAGAAGTAGCTGAGGTAAGCAATTAAGAGCTACAATTTACACATTAATGTTTGCCCTTATACTTGTAACATTCCGAAGAGGTTCCTACCGTCACAGCAACCACCGGCGATCACCCTGGCGATGATCTGAAGCGAAGATAATCCGGGTCACGGCACCAATGTAGCCGGGCGCGGTCTGCTCGTTGCCGACTACTGCGTTGTGTTCCGGTGCACTGAAGACAACACACTGGCGTACTTGAAGGCACTTTATTGTGTACAACTCTCTCAATCTGTTCAACATCAAAGAGAGAAAATGTTCAAAACTCTACCCTCGACCAGAATCCGCCTCTCCCAGCCGAATACAATGCAGACTCAGTATAATCACATTCAAAAATACAAGGAATAAAATACAACATCATTGGAAAATAAACATTGCATCTGGTGTATATCTTATGTATGTGTCATATTCATGTTATCTCTGCCAAAAACTCTGAGCTTTTAGCCTTTACATAATACTGTGCAACATGACATAAACCATCTTTCAAATAGGTAATACATACAGTAATATGCACGAAGCAACATGTAATCCTTCACATTTGAGCTTTTCAGTGCCATTAAACACTAATCAATACATGAAAACATTTTAAATGAACACATTTTTAACCTGATATAGGGAATACATACCTGTTCAACATCAAAGAGAGAAAATGTTCAAAACTCTACCCTCGACCAGAATCCGCCTAACATAAAAAGAACAACGTGAGCTTCGTCACAAGAGGATAGAATGATGATTGCTAACTTACAGCTAAACAGAACACGAGGTTAGCTAAGTTAGCAATTTCTCAACTCTCAAAAATGGCTATATTCACGACACAGCTTGATTAAATGTACGTACACTCATCATATAATATACATACAAGTTACTATGTGCACTGAAACGTTTTAGTTTTAACAGGTATATCAAGTTTATGTCACGCCGAAGTGAACACGTACCTCTCCCAGCCGAATACAATGCAGACTGAGAAAAGCATGACATCCCTCCGCATATAACCAAACCAACTCTAGAGGGCGCACTTACACAACTAACTCTCCCAATATCTGTAGACTACACGAAATGCTGAACAATACAATATTTTGGTGAAATCAACTCACAAAATAAAATAAAAAATAGAAAATGAACGGTTGCAAAAATCTGTAATTCTTTGACCTGTTACATTTGCATGTTCTTGAATGCATCCTGACTAAGAAACAATAACAGCAGCTTCTAGTCCAAGACCATATTAAGAGATGGGTTGTGAGTAAATACACTGACCATAACGTTGTGAGGCAATAAAAAAGAAGGAATTAAAAGCACATTTGACCAAATCTGAGATGCCAACTTTGTAAAGACAACTTTAGAATTAACCAAATTACAATAGTGTGGCAGGCAGCATGCAGAAAGAATTCAAAAATTCCTTTTGAAATAAGCCCTTTTAAATGGAATCATTAGATTGGTGCTTGAAGCAGAGCTTTGTTCCTCAGTAGCAGCGATTCCAAATCACAATGGAATAACATTTACAGCATAATCTAAAATGATGCTCATGAAAAAAGCAGAGTGGCTTGAGGTGGCAAAGGAGCACTAGATGTTAGTGATTGTCCAATATTGCTCATGCTCTCATGGATTACTTATCAGTCCATGCCTGTGTTCTGCTCCGTTAAAGGTAGGCAATACGGCGTTTACCTCTCTTATGGAATAAAAGGTATTACTCCATCTCTCTCTGTCTTGTGACGAACACGCCCACCCACACATAAACACCCCTTTCCTCATTTTGTCACTGCCTCATATAGATCATTTGATCTGGAATGGGATGACTACTGGGAGAAAGCTCAATGGGATAGTCTCTCACAATAACAATTCCTTTAATTCTGTATTTCGGCCTTATTTCTCCAGAACCTTTTATCCCCCCTATGTGAAATCAGAGACTGGATGCTCATTGGCACACACTGGGTTTTATGATTTGGAATCATGAGGAGTGAAACTTTTCAGCAAAATTGCTATTGCCTCAGTAGGTAGCATCGTTTTGAGTAGAGATTAAGAGGAAATAAATAAGTTAATCATGAACAGATCTCGTCAGATTGCTCATCGCTATCTCTGCCAGTGAGAGACTGGGTACATATCATTATGAGTAACATAGGTCTGAGGATCACACTGAGTTGAACAGGTATCAGAGTCAGGAGAGAGTCAATGGGGTAGGAATCAGGTCAACAGTGTGTA